>NC_050175.1:29918918-29921418 GCF_008315115.2 Sander lucioperca
CAACTATAAGGAAGAGTTAGGATCCAGTGGATATAGTTTCGCATTAAAAGATGGTGTGACACAAGGGTGACGCTCAGTCTGACACTGTGTGTTGATGTGTGTGTGTGTCTGTGTATGTGTGTGTATTTATGGTCACGTGTGTACATCCACCTGTGGGAGTGTGATTGCAGTGCAGTAATGTCAAGCCTGGGCTTCACACAGTCAACAATAGGAGCTCAAATATTTTGACTCTTTTATATAAAATCACACAGGAAGTGTGGTGACACAGGAAATAGGGCCATGTCACAGGAAAAAAAAGGAGCTCTATTTTGTGGATATTCTGCACAGCATTTCGAAGAACCGCATCACTGGTGTGACAAAACTCTTTTAAAGGCACAGCTGGACTTGTAAAAGGGTCTTCTCGTTTGCCCCCAGGGGGGAGAAAAAGTGACCTGGATAGAAGGCAGGAAGGTGATACTGGCAAAATGGTAGAGTAAAGCTGTTTCCCACTATGACGCTCATTTATCATCTTTTTATTCTGCATGTAAGAGCAAAAGAATAAAAACATTTTCTCATCCATTTAAAATATTTAGGGAAAAAAAACCAAGCAGTTGTAATATTCTGTATGTGTTGCCAGATATACCTTGCCCTGATTTTGTCATTTGACAATGATGAAAAGGTAGGCAGGGGCACAGAAACAAGAACACAAGGATTGGACAATGACATTTTCACTTTGCGGACATCATTCACTGAATCTTTTGGGAGTAGTTTTTTTCAGAACTACTTTGAATCAGATGTCACAATAACAGAGCAGCAAGAAAGAGAGAAAGAGGAACAAACTGGGTGAAAGTAACATTATGCACGCCTCGAGGCAAACTGTGGTGACCAACATGTTGTATAGCCCTGTTTTTTTGAATTTCCTTGAATTGATGTCATTTTAAGCCTACTCGGAGACTCTTTACAGACACAGTTGTCATGTATTGGTGTCATACGGTTAAGTTTTGTAGCACTTCAAATTTTACAGTTAGTTTTGGTCATACGGCACAAAAAGACACAATTCAACACACATCCATACCTACTTTTCTGGCACTATTGAAGTACAAAAAGCTACTTTTAACAAGTGCATGGATCAGTGGAGCTCATAGTTAAACTGATTAATAGTGGCCTGTTTATTGTTCCTGGTGCATGCTGAATTGGCATGTTGCTTTAATTTATTACCTAGACATTTGGAAACAAGTAAACGTGGATTTGCACTAGTTACATGCTCGCCGCCAGCTGTGAGCATTTTGGCAAGTTATGCAACAATTGCAACAGATTTCATTTTTTTTGACTGTCATAAAAACAGAAAACACTCATCTTTTAGCAACAGGTTTTTATTAACGCAGTTACAGGCTTATGGGGGAAAATATGTTGCTTTTGGGGTGTCCTGATGCCCTTATGCTCCAAAATACATACCAAGTATCCACAACATGTCTGGTTTAATTCTGACCGGGGACCTTTGTTGCATGTCACCCCCTCCAAAAAAGTTATATGTTGTTAGTTTTGTAGTCTTGTAAATCCAGACAAGGCAGCTTTTATCCTGTGATTATAGACCACTTTCATTATTGGGGGCAGCAAACATCATCACAAGGCTTTGTGTCGCTGTCAGTAAGCATCTCAGTGCATAGCAAGGACCTTCGAGTGGAGAAATCTATGGATACAAACCAAACCCAAAGGCATACAAGCAGCTAGTTGCCTGGGTTTTATACATTTTATAAACTGACGAAGTGACTCCATGCTGCTCGGTCTTATTTGAATGGCTTTAGATCTCTGTTTACGTTATCATCGTTACCTTCAATGCACGTCTCTCACCTGACATGTGGTTATAATGCACAATTTTCTTGGAGTCTTTTTAATCAATACTCCTGTCTCTAACAAGTGTCTGTAACCCCATGTTTTTTTCCAAATCACTGCTCCATGCTTTATATTTAATATATATTGAAATAT
The DNA here is from genome assembly GCF_008315115.2 of Sander lucioperca. Classification (NCBI taxonomy): domain Eukaryota; kingdom Metazoa; phylum Chordata; class Actinopteri; order Perciformes; family Percidae; genus Sander; species Sander lucioperca. The sequence goes on from NC_050175.1 coordinate 29,920,884, forward strand.
GAAAATGTGTCTTCATGGATCTTCTACAGAAACAGAAAGCGTAAGATAAGATATTCAAATATTCTTGTAGCCATATATGTTTGCATTCCCTAATATATCAACCCTAAACCATCCATGTGTTGTCTGATCCACAATTTCTTTAAGACTTCCACAATGCAATATTCATTAATTGAAATACATTTCAATATCCAAATCAATTAATAAAGATATCTTCTGTCCTAATTAATCATGAAATCACACATAAAATAGTATTGAAAGACATCAGAAAATATGCTGTAATTGTAGCAAATGTATTATCTTAACACATCATGGAAGTAACCTACACAGAAACATAAAAGTGGCACATTCTTCCATAAATACTTTGGTGTTATCTCACTGTTAGCTCAAATCTAAGCTTTCAGCTTTATCTTTAGGTCAGTAGGTCGTGACTTCACTAACTCACACAAACAACAGTTAATCACAAAGGGGCAATGGTCAGGCTGTAAGGCCATTTTGGTCAATTTAGAAATGTGCAGCTCAATATTGACTTAATGAA
>NC_050175.1:29923918-30168918 GCF_008315115.2 Sander lucioperca
TTGCAGGAACCAGGGAACTTAAAGTGCCCATATAAAGAAAAAAATCACTTTTTCTGGGATTTGGGGTGTTACTTTGTGTCTCTGGTGCTTCCACACACATACAAAACAAACCATGCCACAAATCCATGCTGTTTTGAGTGAGATACAGGTTTCTGAATGTGTCCTGCCTTCAGTCTCCGGGTGAGCTGTTGGCAGGGCTTTTTACGTCACTAGCCGAAACAAGGTGGCTAACCGTAGCATGCTAGCTCGTTCTGAATGGCAAAACCCTGCTACAACACACACCGGTTCACCATAATCTACAAAAGAACTACTTACATGTCCCTATTCTGCAGGTATTCCACGTAAAGTTGGAAGTGTGCCCTCTTTTAGAAGAAGTCTCACAGCTAATCCTGCCTTGTACTACTGAAGTTGTAGAAACAAACAGCTAGCTAGATGATGTGATCCATACCTAGCTACTGCGCATGTGCGACTGCCAACAAAGATGTTACAGCAGTGAGAGGTCTCACTCTGTAGCTAAAACAGAGACCTGAACACAGGGTGAAAAGAGGAGCTGCAGCAATGTGCATTACAACAAAAATATGGTGTATTTTGAAAGTTAAACCATGTAAACCTATTCTGGTACAACCTCAAAGTACAATTATGAACCTGAAAATGAGCATAAAAAAAACTGATAGTAATCATAATTCAGCATTTTCTAAGTGTTAACACTACTGGAAAGTGCAAATATAACTTAACCCAAACTACTTACAGTTTTATATTACAGGGTTTGCTGTGAGCTCAGTTAATGCAAAAAAGGAATAGCAATACCATGGATTAGGGAGTTGTTTTACAACGATTTATTATTAGAAATCAAGGTCTTTTGACCTCGTCTGACTAACAGTTCAACACTCAGATATTCAATTTACTTAATTATTGTTTTGTTATTTTGCTCACTTAAAAGATTTATTGATTATCAAAACAAATGTGAAGACATTTCTTTCGCTCAGCTTATCGTCTTTTGTCATATGAGAAGCTGCTGTTTTGGGTCATTTTTGTCATACATATGTATAAACAAACAAATGTATAGGTACCATTTTTCACCCCGAGAGAGATTTTAGGTTAACTGTGTTCTGTAAAGTGGCCATAATAGTGAATTAGTGTAAAGTGAATTATCACAAAGTATGTCACATTGCAGAGGATAAATCTGTAAACATTTTACGGATACCTTTTTTCTGTACAGTTTGACCAACAAGTAATATGGCTACTGAATCTTTGTGTGGCTGAGGGGAGCTGTACAAATTAGTCTCTGTGACTGTACATGTACTACTTATTCTTTTCTGTCCAGTACCACATTATGTGTGTCAGGAACAGTATCAAACCAGGCTCTTGTAACTGGTAGTCATGAATAAGCTATTTCTGCCATCACACCACTTATCTGAATTCTGTCACATTTGCACAGTGATATCAGTTATCTCCTGCAAGTAAAGTTTCAGTTGAACAGAACAGACTCTAAATGGTTTCTTCCCATGGAAATGGACAGAGGGGGCTCCAACGATTGCTCAAGCAAGGCTCGCTGTCTCTGGCTATTCCATTGTTCTGTCACTGTCAGTTTGTTTTGCCATTTGACATGCATGTCATTTGCATTATGCATATCTGGAGTACTGCTCTCTCTCTCTCTCTCTCTCTCTCTCTCTCTCTCTCTCTCTCTCTCTCTCTCTCTCTCTCTCTCTCTCTCTCTCTCTCCCCCCACCCCTCTTTCCTTGATACTCCCTGATAACTGATGCTATTTCCTGTTGTTCCATTTTATGTATTTTTGCATTTCCTGCATTTATTTAAATATGTGCAGTTCACAGAATGTGGAATGTCTCATTTAGATTTACGCAGGAAATCACACTAAACAATTGTAATCCATGATTTATATCAGAACGTTTGTGTACTTTTATATGCTGCATATGCTGAATTCATTGATACCTGAAATGAGCTCACATGCACACAATTTAAATAAGTAAGATATTCAAGATTCAAATATTTATTCATGTGACAAAAAACTACATTTTTTGCTGTGGCATTATAGTAATTTCAGGAATCTTATGATAAAATACATGTTAACAAGTCATTCCAAAAAAACACAGCAATCAAGTTATTAATCATATGCATAGCAGTAAGCAAAACATTTTCATTTAAATGTAGTGAATCTTTTTTGATTACATGAACATTTTATTTTGATACCTTTGGATATTTTGGATTTCTGTTTACAGCAACTTAATGTAAGGGAGATTTACAGCTAAAAAAACATTAAGTGATTGTTGCTTTAAAGCATCAATTTGCTGCAGCTCGCCTGTTCTGCATCAATTTTACTGGAAATGTTTTTTTTCTCTCAACTCAAAACACAAAAGTACTGTGTTAGTATTACAGCACTTAGAGTATTGTAGTGCTACTAATCTGGACAATGTCGCTGTAAATAATATGGCATAATTAAAAATGCATTTTCACTTGATTTAATACTACAGCATTTTGCAAATGTCTGCAAATGTCTTACTGGAGAATTTTAGTTGCTGTATTTAATATGTGGGATGTAGTTTGTGAAGTGAGGTATGCACAGTATCTAAGCTCAATGTTAAAGCCCTCAGGCAAAATTTTTTGCAAATCATCAGTTTGGCTTTTTGCATTGAGCTACATACAATGAAGCTCTGTTGTGAAAATTGGAAGTGAGCAAATGTAAAATACTACAGTCTGTAATCTAAATGGTAATTAACCTTAACAGGCATTGGCTTACCACTCACTGTGCCTCCAATGCCTGAGTGAGTGTGCGTACATGTGTAGGAATGTATGTGTCATTCTCTGAAGCATCAAGATGGTGTTATTTTGTGCTTCCAAACTGCTCCAAAGTCATTATGGACTCTTGTAGACACATGCAGCCAGTAGTGAGCAGATCTGGTTCAGTTTGCAGAAAAAACTCAATGAGCAGTGAGACTGGCAGATGAGTGTGAGTGGCTAGCAGAGGGAGAAGGGCAGATTCATCAGGGATGATTGCCTGATATACACTTCTGGTTTTTTGATGTGAAGACCCTGCTAGGTTACCATGGGGAGAATAATTAGCTCTGGCTGGATGCAGATGCGAATGAGCATAAGAAATGGGAATATTCTTATTGAGCTTACTTTATGATACATAGAATAGTGAATATGGGTGTGCTTGTGTGCACACACATGCACATAGCCTACACACAGATACTCTTTAACAACCACATGCACACAGACACACACTCACTACCAGCTCATTCTCCTCTATTTATGGCCAGGAAATGGGAGTAGCGCTATGTCTGGTTGAGCTGAGTAACACTATTCTGTCACACATAGGTTTGACATCAAACACAAGTGACAAGCCTATCCTATTCCTCTCCACCGAGTCATCACCATGTCCCAAAATCACATTATTGCCACTGGGAACCCAGCAAAGACGGATGGTGAGTAGGGGTGTTGATTCCAGCCTTTGGCATCTACGGTATGCTTGAAAAAGCAAATAAAGCTATTTGGTAAGAGCTGGTTTCTTGTCATTTCAAAAATATACAGAATATGTGTGTAGCATGACATTTTGTTTTATTTTTTATCTAAAGCCTTTTACAGTGACATGGATACGCATGTGTGTGTTTTACGACAAGGCCTAGGGAATACCAAAGCTGGAAACTCTTCAATGCTAATGCCACATTCTACCATTTGCCACACACAGGACCATATCATTAGCTTTTTGCCCTGGCAGTCAGTAAGCAGCTGTAGTGTGGTAAGCTCCAGTGTTACATGGAGGCAGGCAGGCAGGCAGGCAGGCAGGCAGTGGTGTGGCTGTAATAAGACCTGTGGCCAGCACCACTGCCAAGGCTAGCTGAGGCGGGGTGAGAGATGGTGCCCATCCCCTACATGCCCTGCTCTGCCATCTGTCACTGGGCAGGAGCAGAGCGGAGGGAGGGGTCTGAGTCACTCTAGTTGTTGTCACCTAGACAGGCCACACTGGGGCATGCTGTCTCTTTGTACTCCTTTCAGGCCTTGGCTCAATTCACAGTCGGTTTACTAGGCACTTACGCAGTTCTGCAAATATCCTATTTAATATCAGGATTCAGTAATTCATTATAGATTTTATATTTCATGAATTGAAATTGAGTAAGACTAAGGCCTTTTTCCTAAGGACTAAGGCCTTTTGCCAAAGTGTCATGAAGTGCTACAGTGATATAATACCCTTAAATAGAGCTTGAGCGATTAGCCTAGTCATTTTCAATTAAAAGTACCAAACATTCCCTGGTTCCAGCCTCTCAATTGTGAGGATTTGCTGTTTTTCTTTGTCTTATGTGATAATAAACTGAATATCTTTGGGGTTTGGACTGTTGTTTACACAACATAAGCAATTTGACAACATCACCTTGGGTTTTACCAAATTGTGATGGACATCTTTCACAAATTTTGGACATTTTATAGACCAAATGATCAACCAACAGCCCAAGAATAAAACACTGTTTCTGTTATGACCTTTCAGATTCTGCAAACAGAAGGTGTGGCATGATACCACACAGTTCATACTGTCTCTTTAAATGTTCTCTGAGTTGACGTTTGACTCTGGACAAAGGTTGTCACTTAATTTTTGCCAAGACGCCTGGTTATGTCATTTCCTGGCTGACGGTGTGTGTGTGTGTGTGCGCAAGCAGGGAGGGATGAAGGGAGGAGAAAAGGGGTCAAGCAAGCTTGTGCGTGCACTCTGCTGTAAGCAAGATGATCTTGCTCAGTTAGTGTTCATTGCCAACTAGCATGCAAAGTACAAACATCCACATCCATATGTCAACGAAAACACACACCCACACGAACACATACTAACACAAACATGGGAAGTTCAAGCAGTGTGAGGAACAGCTACACAAGGTCAGAAAGAAAAGATGTTCTTGCTGGTTCAGAGTCAGTGTCAATGCACTCACTTTCACAAACACACCTGCAACAGAAAGTACCTTTTTGTGTGTGTGTGTGTGTGTGCGCGCGCAGTGCCTTTTAGTTCTAAGTGATTTATGAGAACTGAGGACCTTCTGGATACTACACACGTATTATCAGTTCTCAGAAGGAACCTAATTATTTACTGGAAGTGGTAATATAAAAACAAGTCAATAGTAAATAGTTTGTTCAGAGCAGAGTGTAAAAAAAAACAACCTAGGACTCCCATACACTGATTAAACAAGAAGTGCTAATGGTGGATTACTCATTCCAATCATGATTCCGATCCCCTTCTTCACCAGCAGCCTTCATCATGACACACTTGCTATGTTGACATTTCTCTTGTTAGCTGCTCAGAACAGGACACAACTTAATAGAGGTCTGTGTTTGACATAGTCGCAGATGACAATAAAAGACGGTGAATGTTGCGGAAGCAGCAGCGATGATACAGTCTTTGTCGGCTGCGGCAAGGAGAAAAAAGAGAGAGCTGGGAGCCACCTTGTGTCTTTGAATGGGGTCAGGGCATCATGGGGAATAATGCATTTCCCTTCTCTTGCGCCAGGCGCTCCTTCCATTACGGCTGGAGAAGAGACATTGTGTCCACACTCTGATTACCACTGATCCATGCTGATGACTCTGTTGGCGGATTATCTCAGTTAGTATCAGCCATCTGTTACTGTGTGTACGTGTGTGTGTGTGTGTGTGTGTGTGTGTGTGTGTGTGTGTGTGTGTGTGTGTTTTGAAGGGGCGAGAAGGAAAGGGGCAGGAGTGAGACACACAGGAGGTTGAATAGTTTGAGGCTGTGACACAAACACACGCATAAGCACACACACACTTGTATAGGCACATGCATTGGCAGTCTTTTGTAAAACCGCTGCACACGTAACCAAGCACCGCCACATACACGCAACACAGACACATAACACCACAAAACATATGCATGATGTAAGGCCACATACCAAGCAGCACAGGCCATTACATTACCACCAAATGCACGCACTCTATCTCTCCTTTATACAATTTTGCCCTCCTTTGAGATGATACTGACATGTGAAGGCTCCTATATGAAGGCCACATGCAATCATAAAACCGCACAGCTGTTTATAGCTACACTATCTCCTGAAGGGTCGTTGCATCCAGCCACTGTTAGCTGCATGCGTTGACAGCTGGGCGCTGTGTTGTATTTGTGGACGTGACTCTGAATCCGGCGCTGGAACACATCTTATAAATCATAGTTCAGCCATTAGCATAAATTCTCCCTCTCCTTGCATCTGCGAGACCTGCTGTTTCTGGTTGCACCGCTCCGCGTTGATTGGTTGGTGTTGTTCAAGTCAAATTGATTTAGCCGTTCACGGAGATTATAACGCTTGCCTTCTTATACCGCCATTGTAGTGTGCCGTTAATTACCTATAAAATCAAGCTAATTCTGATGCTAAATCCATTTTAATTTCTCATAATTAAGTCAGGATTGGATCCTTAAATACCTTGGCGCTCCATTATTGTTGCAATCATTGTTGTGGCTGTGCATTTGGTGGTACATTGCTAGGCTCAATCTTATTATTGTTATTAGATTTAATTGCACTAAGTGATCAGTTTGTAGTTGTCAGAGGAAGATGGACTTGCCCACCCCCCCTCCCCCCCGTCCTTTCTCTCTCCATCTCTCATCCCAGAAAGAGGCCCTTTGAGAGAGTGTGAGAGATGAGAGGAGATGAGGGGGAGGGTAGCTCTGCTTTACACCTCTGCAAAGGAGGGATTGGTTTTTTGTTGTTTGTTAGGGGGGAAATCAATTCTGTTCACATCATCACGTTTTGACAAGGCGAGACATTAAGTGCAGATATTGAGAAACGACAGGAATGGTTTACAGCCTGTCCTTCATCTTCCACACTCTTTTTCATTCTTCTGTCTTTTTATCCATAACAAAATCAGAGAGTATCGTCTTGCTTATCCTTTTTCGCCCTCAATCGTTCTATCTCTTTCTCTCCCTCATTCTCTCATTCTCTGTTTTTTTTTCCTTCCCTGTTAAAAGGTAGGGAATGATCCGCTTCACTTACCAGCTGACACCACATAAGCTTGCTCGTCCTCTGAGACACAAGCCTTTTGTTTTCATGTGCATTATGATAATTATGAAGGGCCACACATTCTCTCACACTTTTAATGATACTTACATTAATTGTCAGTATGAACCTTTTTTTTCAAATCTTGTGAAAGAATCCTTTTTTTGCGTTATTTTCACCATAACCTGGCATTTAAAGGGTGACAGCTGAAGCGAAGGAGCACAGAGTGTGACAGCCATTCATGCAGCAAAATGTGGCGGAGAGGTAGCAGTTTTTTCGTTAAGATTACAATGAAACACTTCATCTTCACTCAGCCAGAAATGTATTTTGTAACTAATATGTAACATTCATTTATTTGCCATTCAGGCTGATAATGTGTCTCTTTAACCCACATCCTGTCACCTCACATGAGAGACCACTAGTAGGACCTTTGACCTTGCTCATTATCACACAACCACCATCTTTTCACTGCAGCAACGGCAGTCATGGCTGCCCAAGTCCGATGGCACACCAGCCTCCTCCCCGTGGACTGCAGCAGGTTTTCTTGTCATCCGTGCCTCTCGCTCTCCCTCTCTCCCTCTCCCACTCTCCCTCTCTCTTGTCAGTGTTGCTCCTGGCGAAAGGCTGATACTTGATATTCAGAGGATAGCAGCTTTTGTCTCAGAGATTTAATCAGTGGCTCTGCTCCCACTGCAGAGGAGAGAGGGAGGGAGGGTGGCGGAGGGGTGGCAGGAGAGAGGAAAGGAAAAGAGAGATGGAGGCAGAGACTGTTTATGTGTAATGACACAATAACAAAGCCTGCCTGTAAAACACAATCTGCAAACTGTGCTTTTGAAGGGGATTTTCAGTCCTGGATTAGTGTCAGGCAGAGGGATATGGAAAAGGAGAAGAGAGAAAAAGAGTCAGGTTGATGTGATAGACAGGGGAGGTGATTTTGTGTCTGTCTGCAGCGGGGGTTGGAATGTGTAAGTCTGCGTTCACGCGCGTGTGTGTGCAAATTCATGTGTTTTGAAACTGTTTTGTATTTATTTGGCTGCACAAGTTAGCGGCTGTGTGGGCACAGCAACGTTGTGTTCTCAGTTGTAAGCAAAGGGGATTAAAGTTGAATAATGCAAGGAAAATATTTGGATGCAAAATGGCCAATGTTTCTTGGGAGGGTTTATGTTGTTGGTTGGTTAATGGCTGGCATGGTGACTCTGTGAGACTGATAATGGAAAGCTGTGCTAGTTAATGCACCCATCATCTAAAAGCCTCTCCATTTAGTTCTAGTTGAAACTGAAAGGACTCAGGGAGCAATGTTGTCTTTAAAGGCCTCAAAGAGCTCTTATATTTAAATGTCATTCTTTTCCATGAGATGTTAAGGGATCCTGGCTGTGAAACACAGGTGTGTGTGTGTGTGTGTGTGTGTGTGTGTGTGTGTGTATGTGTATGTGAGAGCTTGTTTGCACATGTGTGCCTCTGTGTGTCTGAGAGAATGACGAAGAAAAGTGAAACATTTTTTTTTTTTGTCTTTCCAAAAATCCCACTTCAACCTCAGCAAAGTGACTGTCTTGTTGCAGAACACATTCTCAGCACTGGCATTGTCTTGCATCAAAATGTAAAACTGGCTTTGTTGTCCGGCATCAGAGTCCTTAAAGACGTCATCCTCCTTCCTACCCTATATAGAATCAATGGAGGCTGGGAGCCAGTGAGCATGGCTAAATAGAAATATTGTTCAGGGGAAGTGAGATGTGAAAGGAAAAGTGTCAGGAGATGTGTGTGCGTGTGTGTGTGTGTGTGTGTGTGTGTGTGTGTGTGTGTGTGAGTGTGTGCACGCGCTTGCTAGAACATGTTGTGTAGGTGTGACAATATGCATTTGTGTCTATGTGTTTAAGCGTGTGTGTTTGTGAGTGTTGGGGTGTGTGTGCTTTACTATTGTAACCCTGCTGATTGGATTGTGTTTGACAGATATGGAGTCTGGAGAGCGGCTGGCCTCCCCTGCGCCCACCCTGTCTGCTGCTCGCACCTCCTCCCCTGCGGCCTCTTCCTCCTCCTCCTCTTCTTCCTCTTCATCATCCCCTGCTCCCCACTCTAAAAGCAGCCTGGCCCCGAGCCCCTCAGCACTGGGATCCACCCTCAGCACCTCTGGTAAGAAGCACTTTTTCTCCCTGTGTCGATCTTCTGTCTCTCAAAAACCGTGTGTACACAGGAAGAGAGAAATACCAGGACACATTGCAAACAGTTTACAAGTAACCAAAAAAAACAGGCCAAATATGGTCACCTTCATGTCTCGATAGCATTCAGAATCCTCTTCTTTTCTTTACCTTGAAAAATTAGTTTCCTCCTGTATTAATTATACAGTTATTTTGCAGCCTGTGCGAATACACCTCTCTCCCAGCTACAAGGATTTTTTTTCCTGACAGCTTGGGTTGCAATTGAAAAGCTGCTGCATTAATGAATCCCAAACAATTAGGGGGCTCTTTTGTGTGAGAAACACACACATGCTTCACCATGTCTCCTGACAACCTTCAGCTCTCTGGCTCCAGCTGCCTCAGAGTCAGGCTCAGCACGACACTTTGCGTGTGTGTGTGTGTGTGTGTGTGTGTGTGTGTGTGTGTGTGAGAGAGAGAGAAAGAGAGAGGGAGGGAGAGAGAGAGAGAGTGACCCTCTGCCTGCATGATTTAACATTTGTCAGCCACTCAGTGTCTAGTCAGCCCTGTCCAGCATCCAGCCTCTTTTCTATGTATTGGTCAAAGCCATTAGGCAAAGAGGAGTGTGTATATATTTGTGTGTACGTGTTTGTAGCTTTGTGTGCTTTTCAAATATCCCTTGTGAGAGTGAGTGAATCATTTGCTCATACTCTCTCCTCATTTCTTAATGTCTTGCTCTTTTTCAATAAGTACCTTACACACACACACACAGAGAGAGAGAGAGAGATACACACACAAAAAACAAGATTGCGCTTAGCACGGAATAGCATATTCTCTATGATTGTTGTATTTTCTGTCCGTTACGAGAAGAGGAAGGAGAGAGCAAAAAAAGCCTCTTGTTTTGTCCTCCATCTCCTCAGTGTTGCCCCAAAGAAGAAGCCATTAGGAGCATCTCCTCCTTATGCATTATACATCCTTCTTATCCCTCTGTGCCATTACGTGTGCTCAGATTTTCTAGATAAGCGATTTTGGACTGAGCGTCAAATGAAATGCTGAGAGGCAGGCTGTTAGCTCTGAACTTCTGCTGCGCTATGTGGGTATTAAGCAAGCCAATTCTTTTCCATTTCATACCTTGTCCATTGTGTGGACTGTAATACGTATGCATACAAATAAGCCAAAAGAGTTGAAGTCGTGTCATTTGCTTTCCCAAATCCAAGTGTCATAATTAAAAGGAAAAGCATTCTCAACCAGAACAACAAGAATATGTCAAGTATTTTGTATGAGCAGGCAACATCAGTTATTACATATTGCAGAGATATAGTTTCATCACAGACTGTGAAGGCATTTATTCAAGGTCCTTTGCCAATGTGCCACTAACACTTCAGAAGGAAAAATATCAGAACAACATATAAATGAGCACGGACTCAGTGTGAGCGCGCATGTGTCATTGATGAGGATATCACTTGGAGAATAAAAGCTGATCGGCGCTTGTACTGTAGCACTCTCTTCTTCTGGGATCAACTCACGGATGCAATTAACTTAAATCTGTCTGTGGAAATTTGATTGACTGCAACAAACAACAAATTAATCCCCCTTCGGCAGCATCCAAACATGAAAAAAGCAGGCGGTGCAGTTTGTCAGAGTGGAGGAAGGATTGCAACAGAATGAAAATGAGGGCGAGGGGGCGAGAGAGAGACAGACACAGAGTGAGGAAGGGAGAGTAGGTAATCGTAGGTATGTCTTTCCTGTGCTTCTTTCTCGCTTCAAATTTTTAATTATTCGCCTTCTGGAAGCCTGCATTAATATTGAAAAGGCATTTGCAGATGCCTAGAAAGGGAAGGGGTGTGCGGGGAAGAGGTGGGCACCTCAGGCATAAGTGAATGCTGTGGCTGGCCTTTCTGGGGGTTGCATTGCAGTCGTTTATCTTCGTATCCGCTAGCTGACGCTGGCGAGGCGGGCTCTACATATTCAGCATATTGTAATGACATTCAAAAGGCAGATTTTGCTATCTTGTGGTGGAGAGGGGCCTTGAAGCCAACACAAAGGGCTATACTCTCATACGTCACACTGCTGGCAGGCTGGTAAGGCTTTGTCTTCTCGCCACATAACCACAAACAGTTTGATTCTATCTTAAAAATAGTCCCTGAGATGCATCTGTAGAATCAGAATCATTAACAGTCTTCCTCAGTGTTTTGCTGTAGAGCACACATAACTGGCCCTACTATGTAAAGTCTCCCTCTGGATAATGAGATCCCAGACTGCATTAGTTCAGAAAACACTGTGCGCTGGTGTCACTCTGTTTTACATTTCTGTGGTGTGTGCAAGTGTATAGTAGTTTGACATTTTCATCTACACTATGCACAACACTTTCCTTTTCTTCAGTCATCACTTTTTTTGCATGTGTATTACCTGGCTTACGCAGAGGCATCAAGCAGGCTTGCTCTCTTTTCCTGGAATAGAAATTGAATTTGCATGAAATATGCTCACACCAAATTGCATCTGACTCTGGGAGGAGGTAATACGTGGCAGTCGCCCCTGCCAGAAATGATTGTGCTCAGGAAAATGCTAGACGATGATGATGTTGATGAAGTATTCTTCTGTGCTGAAATTGAATGCCAAAAGGATAGAAAGAGGTTAGCTTTTTACACCTTATCCACACAACTCTTTTTCTCACCGACAATATCCAGTCTTTTCCACAGCACAGCATATTCTCACTCAGTCTAAACTGAAGAAATATCAATACACAAATAGTTGTGTGCTGAAATTGGATTATGACAAAATGCTCTGTCATTTAAATGCGAAGGTTTTACTGTGTAGACATAAGCATCATAGTCTGTCATGCTCAGAAACAGTACGGCTGCCCTTTAAAATTAGGCACACTCAGTGAAAGCTAAATCTGAAGTTAATTCAAATAGAAGACGGTCGTTCTGTATTTAATTCTTCTATAGTCAGGTGGATAAGAAGTGACACTTTCAAAAGCTGTTTAAATCTATCTATCCAATTTACACCCTGTCAGCCCTTACATGAAAAGAGCTCAGCGAGGTAATTTGAGAACAATGTTCTCGGTCTACACGAATAAACATACAAAACTAACAGTAGGGCAGTGACTTGTGCTAAAGGTGCAATAAACACCTGTCATAGCATCTGTACACTAATGTCAAAATTGCACTTAATGGAAGAAGAGATTTTTTTAATATGTACAAATAGTTATTAAGTCATTAATTAAGTCACAAGTGAGTATTTTTAGACACTAGAGTTCAAAGCAAAGTTCACCTCATGTAGCTTGAAAAAACAAAATTCCATTAAATACTAACAACTATCAGCAAGAACAAGTATAAGAATAAACTCAGACACTCTGTGTCGTATTTACTGTCAAGAAGCAGGTCTTTATTTTTTTGTTTGAAGATTTGGTAGAAATGCAAAGGCCACAAACAGCATCATTTCTCCTTTAACAGGAAACAGAAGACATTGTGTGTTTATTAAAGTTTAAGTAAAAACAAAGTTAAGAACATATCTCCACTTTGTTGCTTTGTTTCATTGGCCAGTGTGTTGTTATACACAACTATTTGCTGTGGACTGCATTTGAAACCATTTGTTTACACCCTGCTTGGTTTGGATCTATCTCAGGTCGTCTGTTTGGAGCAGCAGGAGAGCAGCCCTTCATAGGCTCCACATTGTCAAGTGCCTTCCCTCTAGTCAACCACCCAGCCTTCGGAGCCCTCTACAGTACCGGAGCAGGCAGGCCTGAGTTTGGAGGCCTGGGTTCCCTAGGCATGTCAGCTGCTCTGGCTGCCCACCCTCAGCTGGGAGCTCTCTCTGGTAAGACGGGGACTTTTGATTTTGTTTTGGGCAGCAATTGGCTGAATGGGAATGCATCTTAAATTTCTCTCCTCTCCCCTCACAGCAGAGTGGTGGCGAGCTGCTGAAGCCCATGGACGGGGAGCTGCTGCCTTTCTACCTTCTTTCATCAGCTTCCCTCCATTCTTCACCCCTCACATTCAGCCCAACCACAGCGCCAGTCCTGTTCAGATCAGGATGCCCGGCAAGAATAGCCATGTCCCACCTAAAGGTACAGCGCTACGCAGAAGACCGATTCATTGATTAGTTACATTGCATACACGGAAAATTGGTTATTATTAGAGAATTAAAGCAGGAAAGTAGAAGGTAACAAAGGGACATTTCCATTTGTTTTAAATGAAACATTAACACATCCATATAGTATTATCATATGTGTTATGTGAGTCTTGAAGTATGTGAATTAATTGATTACTTTTCTAAGAGGTAATGGCATTTTCTGTCTGTCTCTTCTCTCGCACCATCTTTATCTGTGTGTCTTCTTCTTCCACAACCTAAATCCACTTTGTCCTATGATGAGATTTCCCCTATTCAAGGCAGATGTAATGACTTTCAGTCCTCACTTAGTGATTCTGTCAACCTCCCTCTTCCCCCTGTGTTCCCTCTCATAATCTCTGTTTCTTGAACTCTTTTAATTTCACAGTATCTTTTAATTTATCTTTTATTATGTAAACCAGTCATGTTGGGCATGGGCCTCGCGCAGCCAGCATGTTTGATGAGATACATGTATAAATCAATATTTTTATTAGCCTTTTTCCATTCTGCAGTTAGTTCCAGCTATTTCATTATCCCGTGTAGCAAAGTTCTTAGAAGAGATGGAGCTGATTAGTAATACGGTAAATCTGGTTTGTGTTGCTAGGGGTGAATGGCGCAGTGAATGGCAGCGGGGTCTGTCCTCCCACCACACAATCAGGGAGCTTTTCTGCGAGTCCGGCTCCTGTTCAGGCATCGACTAAGCCAACCAAAAAGTCAGACCCTTCTGATAGTCACCGTAGCAGCCCTAAGAGCAATCCAGAGCTGGTGGAAAAACCGATCCACAAAACTAAGGAGAAGGTCAGTACTGACATTTAGTTTACTCTTCAGTTTTGAAAAGACATGACACATGAAATGCATTATATATATATATATATATATATATATATATATATATATATGTTATGCATGATACAGTGAGATTGATTCTTGCATTTTTTGCTCTCAACTCAGAAGCAACGGAAGAAGCCAGCAGACACTTGTGTGGCGAGCAACAGTGAGTCAGGCACATCCTCAGACAGCTCAAGTGACGGGTCCCTCAGCAGTGATCTGGAAGACTTAGCAGAGGATGACGAAGATGATGATGATGACGATGAGGATGACGAAGAAGAGGACAAACAGAGTGAATTGTCAGACTCTGAGAAGCGGACAAGGAAGAAAACAAAGGTAAAGAAGAAAAGTAGATCATCTAATCTAATCTGTTTTTGTGCAGGTGCAAAGCAGGATGCCAGCAATATAGTGCCCAAAAAGTTGAATGCAATAAACTAAATGATCAAATCATGAGGCTATTCTCAGTTCTTTATTTAATTTCCTCTTCAGGTTTTGATACCAGGTACTGGAACTGCAAAGACTGACAGACCACTCTCTGGGGAGCTCCATGACAAGAAAGACACCCAGGCTCACAAGGTCTCCTCCAAGCCCCCAAACCTTGTGCCCTTACCCTGCTCTGCCTCCCCTCCTGCCTTGTCCCAAACGGCGCTGCTGGCCCTGCACAGCTCCAGGTCCTGGACAGAGGGCCCACAGCAACACTTCAGTGTGATCCAGTCCACTGGCCTGGCTGCCAACTCAAAGCCCCTGGCACTCCTCTCACAGCCCCGTAGGGAGTCTTCACCGTCTTCCTCCCCCATAGCCCTCACCACATCTCCAAAGGCACTCTCCAGCACTGCCTCTCCCAAACCTCCCAAACTGCTGCCCTCCTCCTCCCCCCAGCACCTGCCCCTCTCCCTCTGCTCCTCCCCTAAGCCTCACTCAGTCCCCTCTCCGCCCCACTCGACTCTCCCGCTGTCTACCTCCGCAAAACCCTTTGGTTTGACCTCATCTGCGACAAGCTCCCAGAAGTCCTCGCTGAAGCCACCTCGGCGCACTGTTCCCGGCTCTGGTAAATCCAACAAGAAGAAACAGCTGGAAGCTTCACTTGCGCAGATCAATGAGTTCAGGCTAAAACAGGTAAGCCAACCCGGTAACAGTAAGCAGTTGAATAATGCCATTTGTTTTTTTTTCACCATATCAACTCAAATGACACACATTACTTTGCATATACACAATATTGCTATGAGATGTAGACGAGATAAATATAGCTGCACAATCAGCGTTAGTGAACAAAGTTATTCCTAACACATTGCCAGTAATGAATTTATCCACTGGAGCTGAATGTGCAGTTAGATTTCTGTTTTTTTAAATCTATCATTACCACACCATAACCAGCACCCCTTTCAATATGGTGGCCATTTACCACATTAATTAAACACAAGATCCAAGCACAGAATTGGGAAGCTGCACACTCAATTTGAAAATAAAATCAGAGTATTGACTATGTCGTTTCTCATTCACAAGAGGCTGGGATTTGTATCAGAGGGAAACATGTTCCAAAGGGCCTCTTTAAAATTATAACACAGCCTTAAGCAAACTCTAACAACTGTACATCACTGGACATCAGAGAGAATCTTTGTTTTGTACAGATGATATAGGAGGCAGTAGTTGTAAACTGGGATTGGACATGGAAAAGCAACTAGACATCTAAGATATTTATATGTTTATATTTATAGTACATGTGATGTGACTGTCTTGACTTCCTGTGAATAAGTGAATGTTGTGCCATTGTTAATAACTACTGTATATTGTGTAATTGCTAATGTGTAATGGACACAAGTAATGGTCAAAACAAGCACTTTGCAACCATTTCATCCTCCAGCCTTGTAACAAGTGCTTAGTCCCTTACACAAGTTAATGTGGTATTTTCACAATTGAATTTAATTCTTAATTTAGAATGTGTACTGTACTTTTATTAAATAAAAGGTTTTAGCCATTTTTGTGGCTCAAATTAGCACTTTATAACATCTTAGTTCTGTGGATTTAGTCTCAGCAGGTTTAACCTTAAAGCTGCTACAGGCCAAATGTGTTGTATAAAGATCAAACTTTCTTTCATATATAGCTTTTTACGCTCTAAGATCTGTGTGTTGTCAGGGTTTTCTGTGTTTTCTAAGTTTTAACAGCTTTTAACAGATTTACAGTGGTTACACACAGTGGTTGCTCTAATGCTGCAAAGTTTAGCCTGTTGATAAAATGGTTAATGATTTTAGTTGTATTACCATTCTGAAGCACACTTTGTGTCTGCACATATGCTGCTGTATTATTTATGTTTTTCATCAGTTCAGATGAAATGGAAATTGACATTTTTTCTTTGCTTTTACTACACAAACTCCTTTTCTTCAGATGGATGGTAGGACCATAATCGATAAGCTAAACCTTTCAAGATCAGCTTATTCTGTGAAAATCATTTCCCCTTTCTTGTTTTACCGGTATAGAGAAGTTTACAACAAGCTAAATTCCCCCTGTGGTTTCAGCACTGTTACTGTATTTCATGGTCTGTGAAATTGATTTGTTTCACTTCATATCACATCCAGTTGAAAGTGCAACGTTAAAGTCTAACCTGCCTTTGCTTAAACACAAAGTTGTCATCAGTGTAAAAAAGGCAAACATGCCCAGCTGCATGATGATAATGATGATGGAGCTTTTCCAATGTGCAGACAAGTAATCACAGTTTTAGAGAGATACACCGAGTCTCTTTTTGTGAACTTGGCAGAGTACAATGCCTTTCGTTATTGCATTTATGTTCTTTTTGTTTCCTAGAAAGGGGCTTAGACACAGTTAACTGGACCAGTGTTCAGCATTGTAGTTTTGTCACCTGCTCAAACAATCAACAGTGATGCAAACTGACAGCTAGAGCAACTCCACTTTGTCCCACTTCTTTTCTAATTTTTTTCCAAACCTTTTTTTTGTTCCCCCCATTCTGTCTTTCCCTTTCCCCCCCCCTGACTCCCTGCCTCTCCTTGTTCTCTCCCTCTCTCCTTCTCCTCTATTCCCAGACCCTCATGTCCCAAGGGCAGACCTTCCCAGCTGAGCTAAAGAAGCAGCAGCAGGGGCCAAACAAGTCTCCCAAGAGGACGTCTCTGTCTTCATCGCCATTGCCACCCGCTCCGCCTCCTCCACCCCAGAACAATCACTCCAACCTCTTCCTCTCGAGTGCCCTGCTGGGGCTCCCTGAACCTCACCACCCCAATGGAGTCATCCAAAGCATCACTCAGGACGCACCTTTGGCCCTCATCACAAAACCTCGCAAAGACTCTGCCTCTCATGGCAAGTCCCCTCAGTGTGACTCCGATGCTGGGTCGATGCCTGTCAATCTGAGCACAGGGGCGAGCAGGACCCAAACTACTGCCCAATCTGGGCCTCCGTCACAGCCCTCCACTACCTCACCCCATGCCGCAGGCCATGGATCTAGAAAGAACAAGACCACTAAGGGTAAGGGACAGACACCAGGGCTGGGACAGACACCAGGGCTGGGACAAGCAGACCCTTTAGCTGCCTGGAAGGGTTTCTCTCAGAACCATCTGGTACAGTCTCTAGTAGATTTGTTTCGTGGAGGAGAGCCCGGGATCGGGATTCCTGGAGTTAGTATACCTGGAGTTGGAATTCCTGGAGTGGGGATCCCTGGGACATGTAACCCCACAGCTGGTCTCCCGGCTAACAAGGAATCTGACGACTCGGGAGATGATGATGATGATGATGAGGATGACGACCTTGAGGAGGAGGAGGAGGAGGATGAAGAGGACTCAGATGATAGTCTTTCAGGTTTGTACCTTCTATTTTTCCAAGAGTAAAAGCGTCTTTCTCAATTGAATAATGAGCTGACCATTAAAATATAAAATATTTAGGGCTGGGACGATATGCTTTTGTCCCGATTTGATTCTTTCACGATACATGGGTGCTAATTGGATTTGTATTGCGATTTTTCAGTTAGGATTTGATAGTATTGAGTATTTCTAAAAAGAATGCACATCACATTCTGACTCAGTCAGTCAGTCTGACATTTATTTAATTTGTAAAGAAGTACATAACATGTATTTTCTGTATTTTCTGCATTTTCTGCTTTCGGTCTGTTTTGCTGGAAACGGATATGATGTAGTCGCCGTCAGCGGTACTGTGTAAACAGGAAATATTTAGGTGAATCATTGGTGAAAAATAAATAAATGAAAAATATTGATTCTAGGGAAAGAATCAATTTTAAAAATCGTTGCAAAAAAAATCACGAGATATACGATTTTCGTTTTTTCCCCCACCCCAATCTATAAAATGTCAAAATTATAAAAAAAAAAAGAAAGTCCAAGGCAATGTCATTGAATTGCTTGATATGTCCAACCAGTCCAAAACTGTTTACTTTCACATAAGGCAAATAAAAGCAGCAAATCCTCACAACTGAGAGTCTGGAAATACGCAGTGTTCTGTATGTTTACCTGCAAAATATCTTCAGCGATCCTTACCCACTTTGTGTGTCCTGGACTCGCATTTCAGAGTCTGATAGCAATTCAGACAGCGACATCTCTGGGAAGAAAGTGAAGGAGTTAAAGCTGCTGCCGTCTGGATCATCTAAGAAGGAGATGACTCCCCGTAGGCTAACCAAAGGCCCAGAACTACTGAACACCTCAACCAATCACACCGCCACCAGCTGCTCCCCTCTCAACCTACAGGTCATCAAGACTCCCACCATTGTCACCAGCTCCAGTGCCTTGGCCTATCACAGCTCTCCAGGCTCTTCCTCCTACAGCCTAGCCTCTCCATTAGGTAATGTCTTTGAAAATATGTGCACGCAAAGGGTACAAATTAGCGGTGAAGGATGGTTGTAACAGCTTCTCATTTTATGTTATATTTTTTGATTGTGAAGTGTTGCAGAAGAGAATGACATTAGAGATTTAAGAGGTTATGAACTGTTTTTAAAAAGATATAACAATGTAAACCAAAAAATTTGGTGAATTGGTTGAATGTGACCTTTGCTGCTACTCTTGTCCTTATTGTGGACAGCATATGTTTATTTTTTATCACCCAGGCATATACAGTACAGCACCACAAGAAAAGCTATAGTATACAGCAGAGTTTGCTTTGCTGCTGTGATTACAAGGCCTCTGCTCTTGAATAACAGAACAACTCATCATCCTCAGATGACTGTGAAGGGGGATTGTTACTTTTAGAGAGGCAGGAAGAAGGCGGTTGGTTGTGATTGACTAACCGGAGCTCTTAGGTCCTGTAGGGACATGCCTAAGACAACTTGACAACTTGTTTGGCACAGCAACAAGGTTAACTTCCGCCTTCATCAAATGTAGAGAGGTTACCTAGATCAGAGAAAATAAGACGTGTAGCTTGCCAGGAATAATCCAAGTAGTTATTCCAATCTTTCCCCTACTGTAAGCAATTTTTTTTTCTCTTATGCCTTTCATAATGAACACTGTTCATCACACAATGCAATGTGATGTAAATTCACTCCTGTGTTCATATACATCACACTTGGCATTTTAGTTTTATGATTTTAAAATGGCAGCTCAGAGAATTGTGTGTAACTTTTGTGTTCACCTGATGCTGGTAAATGTCGTTTTGAAAGGCCAGTGTGCGTACACGTCTATGTTCTTGGTTACCTGCCAGGTATGATTACTGGTTAGTTCAGGGGCTTTGGCTGTTGCTACTGTATGTGTGTGGGTTCCAGTCGGCAGTTGCTCTGTCAAATTGATGGTTGAACTCTGTCTCTCCACAGGCTTAGGGAAGAGGAAGAGGGTGATGGATGAGAAGGAGTTGATGATACCTCTGGAGTTGGGGTATGTACAAGAGGCTGAGAGAAAGAAAGCTCTTTTGAAGCATTTCACTTTAGAGTGCTCACATCACAACAGTTTTTCTGAACAACCTATTTGCTAAATATACTATTTCTTCATTCTTAAAAAAATCCCAGGTGGCGGAGAGAAACAAGAATCAAATCAGTGGCTGGGCGATCACAGGGAGAGGTGGCCTACTACGGCCCGTGTGGCAAGAAGCTAAGGCAGTACCCAGATGTAATGAAGGTACCTCGGCCTCACAGCGCTGCAGTTTAGTCTACATCCATGATACAGAAGCAAATGTTTTGAGGCATACAGATGAGCAGTTTGTAACAGGGATTAAAGTGGGAATCATTGTGGGCGGTTTATGATTCGTAATGGAAGGATGTTTTGGCTAAGAATTGCAACACTGCTCATCCACATCGCTCAAACAAATGCGTGTGTATCAGGATTTGTTGTATATTATCTATGATATCGCTCCAGCTGCACTCCACCCCCACCCCGCTTTCTATGACCCTGACAGTGTGAGATGATATTCTTAGATTCACTTCTCCTGCCACTTTTTTCCAACTCTCCTCCCCACCCCCCCACCCCCCAAAAAAAAAAAAAAAAGATGAATGGTTAGTGTTGGGATGCACAGCTTTGGCCCTATTTGTATAGTATATTATAGTCTATAATCGTCTTTGTTTGCTTCATCAAAAGCTCAACTACATTTATCGTCAGAACTGCCTTTCAGTGTAGTAGTGCAAAGAGAAAAATGTGCGCTCAGTAACGTTCACTCACTGCTAGTCAGTCAGTAGGCAGTAAAACGCCGAGCACGGCCTCAGATAAATAAGAAAGGGCCTGAATTGTGCACCCCAAGGTCAGAACCGTTTTTCTCTCCCGAGAGCTTTTGCTCTTTTTGTCCCCCTGGCTTTTATAATGATTAGTAGCACTGCACAAATGCACACTGTAACCTTAGACTCCCAATCTAGTGCTTCCCAGTTGCTTTTCAATGTCGCTAATTTCACCATTTTTTTCTGCCTAAACCAACGCCATTATTATTTTCTCTTCTGTAGTATCTATCCAGAAATGGAATAAGTGGCATCACGCGCGATAATTTTAGCTTCAGTGCAAAGATAAGGGTTGGTGACTTCTATGAAGCCAGAGAAGGACCCCAGGTGACTGCCTTTCATCTCTCTCTCTCTCACTTCGTGATCCCTGTTCATCTTTTCATCTAGCGGCAGGCAAAGCTTCATTCAGCAGTCGCTGTCAGGGCTTGAATAGGAATCAACCAAAACCCTCAGTAGTCCTAGTTCATAGACCACTCACTGTGCATGGATAAATGTAATAATCAGCTGACATTACTTCCACAGGTGACCAGTTATTAATACCATGTTATGTGTCTTTAATACAAAGAGAAAAATTAGAAAATAGATGTGTGTGTAATTGAAAGCAGAATAAAGAAAATACACAGTGCTGAGGGGCCATAGAAAAACTCGTAAATGAGTACTTTTTATTTGATGCGCTGTTTAGCCAGCTTTTACTGTGCATTATAGAAAATACAATGGTACATCATTTAACTCATTTATTTTTAACCCCTGTTGAATTCAATCAGATCCGTCTAGCTAGCTAATAATTAAATTGTTTCTTAGTCACATGAAATTATGTATGTCAACATGCCGTTCACTGTTTCACCTCTCTGCACCACTCCCAATCTCTCCATGGTACGTTTAGGGTTTACAGTGGAGCCTGTTGAATGAAGACGAGGTCATTCCTCATATTTTGGCGATGGAAGGCCGTAGGGGTCGCCCCCCTAGTTCAGACCGCCAGTTAGTGGGCGAAGGTGGCAAAGGTTCCCGACGGAGGAAGGGACGGCCCCCTAATGTGGGCGATCCACTGGTGCCCGAGGGCCCCAGTCCCAGTGAAGTCAAACTCCTGCGCAAGCTAGAGGCTCAAGGTTAGCACAGGAAATGAGCCATGAAATATGTTTGTCATAAGTGTGTGTGCCATTAATCAACTAGCCATTGTTCTGGTAGCAGAGGTTAAGGAAGGGGGGTTACTGTTTTAAACATTTAGTATATGGACAAGTCAGTTTTTATGTCATGCTTGTTTGTTCGATCCACCTACTTCATATGCAGATACAGATGCTTTTTGAGATGAATCAGTATTGTTATTATTTCTTTCTTGATGTCACTGGGCTTTTGTTTGGCTTTGATAGTAACAAAACTGCACATGCTGTTATTACAAAGTCAAAACATTCTTTTTTGCACCAGAACCCTCTGGTAGTCAGTTCTACCCTCCTAAAAATACTTTAGCCGTGTATATATTTCAGTATTTTTACATGTTAATGGGCAGACTTCATAATCATTCTTAAAGGGAAGAAAATTGGTTTTAAGTGCATGTCCCCAATTTTGACTAAATTTCACAAAAGCCAGAGAATTATCTCAGTCAAATGTGCGAGGTCAGGTCACAGTAGTATTTAGCCATTGTCCTAAACAGTCTCACTGACAATGCTTTTCTTTCTGCTCTGTGCAGAAATAGCCCGACAGGCCGCCCAGATGAAACTGATGAGAAAACTGGAAAAGCAGGCACTGGCGCGTGCAGCCAAAGAAGCTCGGAAACAGCAAGGTAAACCCAAGGTTTTTTTGTGTGTGTTATTAACAAGAGCTCAGTGCTGTAAGGATGATAGTGGTGGTTGGTCAGTTGGTCACCTCAAACTACTTAATTTATTTAATTCCTATACATGATTTCCAAGATGAGAAATCTAATTGAAATCTCAAGAGCTTGCTTTCTGTGTGTTGTGATTATTACAATTATTGGCTGGTTAAACTCATCTTTCTGGTTTCTATTATGCACCTTACTATTCGGAAGTTAGTCTCTTATACTTCTACCTGTTCTACTTTTACGTGCTATTATTTTAAATAATGTTTGTCATTGTTTTACTGTAATGAGTGTGTCTGTGTGTTTTTGTTTTGCTTTGTGCTACTGACACATCTTAGTTGTGATCTAGTTCTTAGAATATCTTGGCCTCTTGTATTGTATACATCTTTATCTCAGTGATACCTCCTGAATAAATGTAGCTTAACGACTGTATTTATTTCAGATGTGAATACAGCTGGTAGCCCAGCTTTGTAGGTCATTTTTGTAGACACTAATATGACACTGATTTGACTCTTGTAGCTATCATGGCAGCGGAGGAGAGGAGGAAGCAGAAAGAGCAGATCAAGATCCTAAAGCAGCAGGTGGGTGTGCTTTACGTGTGTGCTGACAAATCTTTTTCCTCCCTTTCTCCTTATCTAAGTGTCCTGACACACGTACTCCCTGGTTGCACCGCAGGAAATGCTGAATGGTTATTTTGTAATGCGTTAAAGCTTGCTTTTCAATTACCATCATTACTTCCCGTACTAAACTTATTGTTGTGTCTTTGGAATAGGGTGGTTGGATCTTATCTAAGGACGTTTTCCAAAAAATATTAAGAGATTATGTTGTTGTTTTTTTACAGGAAAAGATCAAGCGCATTCAGCAGATTCGGATGGAGAAGGAACTCAGGGCGCAGCAAATTTTGGAGGTACAGAATCTGATCCAACAGCACCTCTGATTAAGCAGAACATTCCTGGATAGCTACAGCCCCTCAGTCTATAGTGTTTTAATCTTCCTAAAGCTCATTACTGAACAGCAGCATGCATTGGAGGGAGTTGCGTCTTCTTAGGCATAATTCCACATGGAACTAATGCTAAATTGGTCTTGGTTGACGGCTGTTGAATATTAAAAAGGCTGTTGCTGCCTCTTCAGACCTTATTTAAATTGGACAGAAAAGTCTTTTTTCTTTAGACAACAGTAACAGTTTAGCATAAGTGGGTCGAGGAAAAAAAAAGGTGCTGCTTTCCACGCACACAAACACACATGCAAAGATGCAGGCACACACACACACACACACACACACACACACACACATATATATATATATATATATATATATATATATATGCAGGCACACACAATTATACTGTAGGAGCTTCAAAGTGTTCAAAGCAGGACTAAATCAATTTTGAGTTGACACGGTTGACAAGCCACTCTTAACGGGAGGCTTCAACAATTTTACAATTAGGTGTTAAAGAGATACATTATTCATTCGCTGTGTTTTACAAATTTGACTGGCGTTCAGGAGCATGAAGTCTTCTGCTCAAACCAGAAAACTGCAAACAATCAGTTAAAATGCATCAAAGCCCTCAGCTAAGATTTTTGACCTTATTCATAGGCCAAACGGAGAAAGAAGGAAGAAGCCGCCAATGCCAAAATATTGGAGGCTGAAAAACGGATAAAGGTATGTGTATATTTTTAATAAATCCCTTAAACAGATGTAAAATTACAGTTAGTATAATATTCATACCTATGTGGCATGGAACCCTTTTTTGATCAAAAGTCACATTAGATTATTTTATATGTACCATGATGTGGGCCTTTTTCCACTTAAGAAGTAGCTGGCAATAAAATTAAAGCGGCCCTTTGAAATGGGCTGAAATTCCATCAGTCTGTAGTGATTTTCATGATATTGGCAAAATGGAAGCATATTGATTTTCCCCTCCTCTTCTCTTTCTTGCCTTTTAAGGAGAAAGAGTTGAGAAGACAGCAGGCGGAGATTCTCAAACACCAGGTAGGCATTCACTGCAACTTGCTCTGCCTCTTGAACCTAATAGTTACTGCTAAATAAAACCGTTTACCTCAAACTTCACCTGAATAGGAATATTTGACAGATGTGTATGTGCGTGTGTGTGTGTGCGTGCGTGCGTGCGTGCGTGCGTGCGTGTGTGTGCGTGTGTGTGCGAGTGTGAGTGTATTTGTGCATCTATGCGCATTTACACACAAGGCATGTGTGAGTATATATAAATGTGCTTAATTACCAAACATCTATTGAATGACAGACTTCAGTATTTATCTTTATTAAACGCCATGCTTTTTGGTATTGGATATTATTTCTGTTCCATAATATTTTGCCAACTCTTTCTGGCAGGAGTTGGAGAGGCATAGACTAGATATGGTATGGGTATGTTTATTTTTGTACATCTAACACCTGCATCGTGTAACTGGTTGTGTTATGGTTGTCATAGCAATGCATTAAGTGTAGCACTGGCTGCTGTCATACTACATTCTTCTGCATGGCTTTCCAGCAAAACCAACAAAAGAGAAAAAGAGTCAGTATGCTGCCTCCATCTGCTCGTCCTGAGGGACAACTGACCCTGTCACGGTGGCCAGGCAGCTTCTGTCCCCCTCCCCCATCCTCCCCCTTCTACTCAGAATGCATTGCAAAGACTGCTAGCCAATCCACACTCACTGTCTCAAAGTGCACTCCAGGAGTTTCCATCCATCACATACATTGTCTAACTGTTGTATTGGAGTAGCCTGTGTTACCCATGAGTGCTTGACGATTTCGGCCAAGACATCAAGCTTGTGTCTGCTCGTCCGTGCATCTGTTC
The DNA here is from genome assembly GCF_008315115.2 of Sander lucioperca. Lineage (NCBI taxonomy): Eukaryota > Metazoa > Chordata > Actinopteri > Perciformes > Percidae > Sander > Sander lucioperca. Next base: position 29,949,247 of record NC_050175.1, read on the forward strand.
TGCAGTCCACAGAGTGCTGGACTTTAACGTGCCCCATCCCAGCCTCTCTGTCATTCACTGTTCCTGTACTCTGCACACAGAATGAAAACAGCTACTGAGAATCATTTTGTCTTTATGGTGAAGATACTTCAGGCACAGCACAACCTTTGCTTGAAAATAGACCTAATCGACTGTTGAACAACAGTACAATTAATTCCACCATAGGGACAAACATGGTTCTGTGTAGCATTTTATTTTGGCCTGGCTGTCCTGCTTGTAGCCCTACTCACTCATACACAGTCACTCAGCTGAATCTAAAGGTCTGCCTATCTGTTTCACAGTGGACTCTGAGCCTCAGACTGTTGCATTAACCCCTTGTACCTTCACTTGGAGCACAATGAAGGGGGGCAAATTGAGATACATGATAATAATCCTTGTATTTACAGTTGTCACATGCAATTACATTGCTTTTGATTTACTGTAGCTTGTTATCATAATATCCCTCAACATATTCAATGTTTTTTGATGAATTGAAAAGCTGGAAAAAGCTGAATGCCACAGGCTTTATGTCTGTTTTGAATGTGTCCTTTTTGAAGTTTTCCAATTGTAGATAAATCAAACCAATAAGGACATAGAAATATTGTAGCAGAGTGCTTGGCATCTAGCCTGTTTTGTTGACAAAACAATCCTTACAAACAGCCTATTTTAGTTACTTGTATGTGCTGGAAATGTCCTTGGCAAGCCCTAATAGTGGCAATTGTGTCTTTCTGGTGGATCACATAGGGAATGACAGGCTGATACGGTAGAGCGAGAAACCTAAAGAGATCAAATAAAATGATAGTCAGTCACCGGTGATTCCTGTGCCCTTTTGCAGTAGACTGTGTATCATGCACCAAAAAACAACACAGATGTCTCATCCTTAACAGTCACATACTGTGCTAATACTTACGCTGCAAAAACTACTGAAGTGGAACTGTAGCTAGTCTTTACCATCCAATCCTATTTGCCGTCCCCTCACCAAATATTATGAGCATATGTCAAAAAACCTTTAGCATTGACTCATGTAATAGTATTTTATTATTTTGATCATGCCAATGTGGCACGTCAGAAGACTTCTGGCAACCAGCTTTTTGTTGCTTTTGTTGTGTCAGCTTTAGTTTAGAGGCACCGCCACCGATTCAAGCTGCTTCTCTTTTTTGAGCCTGTCATCACATCTACTTTGTACCGCATCTTTGTGTTGCTTTTTGGTTGTCATCGTATTACTGTACTCCTTCACTTATGCTTCCACCATACATGTGAAAGTGTATACATGTGAAGCATCGTTTTGTGTTTGTTCAAGTACGGTGCCTCTATTGAATTTTGTGCATCAGAATTTCACATGAATGCATACTAAATGTGGTCGACCTTGGGTGCTGTATGTGCAATGTGTGCCTGTTAATGTGCCTGTGTTTTTGCCACTCTAGGAGAGGGAGAGGAGGAGGCAACATATAATGCTGATGAAGGCTGTTGAGGCTCGCAAGAAAGCAGAGGTAGCCCATATGCACACAAATAAATGCAGACATACACACACAGTCCACTCCATAAAAAGAGCCTAAGTCATTATTCCCTGGATGGATTCCTGCTTTCTCTTTTTTTTGTTCACTCTTTTCTTCCATTCATTTTTTTTTTCTACACACTCACCAAGTCAAAAGATTCTGGCCCTCAAGCACTTTTCTTTTGAATGCACAGCAGCATTAGGCTGAATTCTAATACTGCTCAGCAAAGTCAAGTAAACCTTCTTGTCTGTTTTCACACACACACGCACACTTTGCTTCCTTAATGCTCTCTTGAATTTTGGACTCTCCAGGAGCGTGAGCGCTTGCGGCAGGAGAAAAGGGATGAGAAGCGACTGAACAAAGAGCGTAAACTGGAGCAACGAAGGCTGGAGCTGGAGATAGCGAGGGAACTGAAGAAGCCAAATGAAGACATGTGTCTGTCTGATCATAAGGTAGTTAAGATAGTAGCTGTCAGTGTTGTGGGTGTGAAGTTGATCACCTAAAAAAATTATAATCAAATTTTAGTCTATACACACTTTAATGTAATGTAGATTGTCAGTTTTTTCTCATTTAAGTGCTGTTAAATACATTGACTCCTTGGCAGGAGGGTGGCACAGTCACAAAATTCCTGTCAGTTATTATTATTATTATTATTATTATTATTATCATTATTCATAGTAAGTTTAACATTACGAGTACTTACGATAAGACCACATGGTAGTGAGCAATTTTATGTATGGAGTTATGTGCCCTCAAGTGGTTAAAGTAGAGTACTGCATAATGTAAAAATCATGCAGTCATCACCATAAATTGGAAAGCACCATCTTGATAACAGTCAACAGATGTGAGATATGACAGCGTTTTACCCATTTTCCCATATATGTTAAAATCATAGATTTCTGTAGTCTAAATTGGATTTAATGTATCTCCCTCTCTCTCACATAGTAACACATACAACAACACTCCTAACTTTGCCCACTTTCCTTTGCAGCCTCTCCCTGAGTTCTCCCGCATTCCTGGACTCATCTTACCAGGACGTGCCGTGTCTGACTGCCTGATGCTGATGCAGTTCCTGCGAGGCTTCGGGAAGGTTTTGGGGCTTGATTTGAATGTGGATGTGCCTACCCTGGGCATGCTCCAGGAGGGCTTGCTCAATGTGGGGGACAGCATGGGCCAAGTCCAAGACCTTCTGGTCAAACTGCTTTCTCTGGCAGTCTGTGATCCCGGTTTGCCACCTGGACAAAAGGTGAGCTAGTTCAAAGTTTATGAAGGCATGCATTGTATTTATGTATAATTTTGAACCAGTGGGGCCAGCTTGAGAATTACACCTGAGAGGGAAATATGGCACTTATTGCCCTATATGGTAGTTTTAGTTTACAGCATTATAATACATAAGATTTATTAGTATTGTTATACATTGTTTTACATGCCAAACTTAAGTTAAACTCAGTAAAGAGGTTACATTGCTTAGATTTAATATTATAATAATATATAATAATTTTAAATATCCATCAACATGTTGTATATAGTAGACCTTGCACCTACTAAAGCACCTACAATCTTATAATATATCACTTAAAGGTGAATTCACCAGTCATTAATTTACTCTGAAAGAGACTAATTCTTAGAATGGCTACTTTTACATTTGATACTTTGATATTAATATCAGTGCTTCTGCATATTTTTTAAGCCCAATTTAAATGCAGGACTGCATTGGACTGGAAGTAGCATTGTTTTTATTTCATTGGGATATTGCTATTTTTGATTTTAGTGTTTAGATTTAAGATGTAAGGACTTTTTCCCTGCATTGTGAATAAATGCATACTCAATCCACTTAAAGCCATCAAGTAAGTGTTCATCAAGTTCACTTTATTTGTCGTCCTTTCCTCCTCTATCAGACAAAAACCATGCTGGGGGACCACCTGACCAATGTTGGCATCAACAGGGATAATGTGTCTGAGGTGCTACAGATGTACATGGGAGCTCATTGTGCCAATACAGAGCTGGCCCCTCTGGCCCTCAGTCTAAAGACCAAGGCCTTCCAGGCCCACAAGCCTACCCAGAAGGCCTCAATCCTGGGCTTCCTGGCTAATGAGCTGGCCTGCAGCAAAGCTGTTATCAGGTAGGAGAAGCAGCTGAAACTGAAAAGTAAAGTGGGACCATCCAACTGTGCACTGTACTTGTTTTCTTAATATATTCTGCGTCAGTGTCACATTGTTGAATGTCTATAAATGGTCTACAATACTTTACCTTTACCTCTGGATTCACATAATTAAAAGCACAAGATATATATTCATCTACCATGTTTTATATGCGTTTTATGTTGCTTAACACTGAAGTTATTTATTAGCCACTAATGGTGTGTTTTATTGATGCAGTGGAAAATGCTTAACAAAGCTGCAGTAGGGAGCAGTAATTTGCAGTAGAGTCGTCTTTGATTGTAATGAAATTATGCAAGTATTAATTTGTGCTTCGGGGTACTAGCTTATTAAACTTTTTACTTTGGATAGAGATAGTTGCCTAGCCTCCCTGAGCTTTTACTAAATACATTTGTCATTGCTTTCTAAAAATACCAATACCATGGACGTACATCGGCACAACTGTAACTGACAGGATTGCGTTTCCTCTTCCAGTGAGATTGACAAGAACCTGGATCAGATGGCAAACATGAGGAAGGACAAGATCATTATGGAGGGAAAACTGAAGAAGTAAGTTTCCTTTAATCCTAAAAAAAAAAAAAAAAATGCTTTGTTTTTCTGTACACTGTGATGCTGAACCTGTGTGTGTTTATGCAGGTTGAGGACCATTCATGCCAAACGTACTGGGAGGAGGGAGGCCAGTATGGGTGTTGAAGAGAACCAGTCTATTGGCACTCCGTCCTCTGCCGCCAAACGCAAGAGGAAACTGGGCGGGGACAGCGACGATGATGATGACGACGATGACGACAGTGATGACCAGGCAGAGGAGGAGGAGGATGAGGAGGAGGAAGAAATGAAGAAGGTTAAAAAAGTGGAGACATATGATGAGGTAAAAACAATAGATGCATCTATAGATCCGCTATCTATTTTTTTAAGATTATTTTTTGGGGCTTTTCCATCTTTAATGGACAGGACAGCAAGGTGAGAAAGAGGGGGAAGACATGCAGGAAATCGTCACAGGTCGGACTCGAACCCTGGACCTCTGCATCGAGGTATAAACCTCTATGTAAACGGGCACCTGCCCTACCCACTGATCCAACCTGGCCACATAGATCTGCTATCCTCGAAGGCTTGCTCACAGACATGTATTTCTTTAAGATTATTTTTTGGGCATTTTAGATAGGTGAAGACATGAAAGGGGAGAGAGAGTGGGGAATGACATGCAGCAAAGGGCCGCAGGTCGGAGTTGAACCCGCGGCCGCTGCGTCGAGGAGTAAACCTCTCTATATGGGCGCGCGCTCTACCAGGTGAGCTACCCAGGCGCCCTTGCCCACAGACATTTAACATGTTTGTTTTGTCCTGCCAGGATGAAGTTGACCAAGCCACCAGTCTGGAGGAGCTGGAGAAGCAGATAGAGAAATTAGCCAAGGTATGTTCTTCTTTAAAATGTCTTTAAAGTGCTGTGCCAAAGGTAATACCCGTTAACATAAATTTATAAGGAATCAAAACATGAATGCATGGTTATTTGACACTGATAATGTGTGAAAAAAAGAAGGTAAAAACGGGACACACAGTGAGATAAAAAAAAAAGTTCCTTTGGAAGCAAGTATGAAAAGATAAATAAATAAAGAATGAAAAAGTATTATTGCTACGTTTGTTTCCCACTAACATTGTGCATGGTTATGCAGGACTTCACTCTATGTTGCCATGAAGATGTGTTTATTTTTTAAATACAATTCAATACAATGCATTAGAGGTAACACCACAAACACCTCCTACACTCAGTAGGATAATAGATCAGATTATGAAAGATGATAAAATAGCTACAACCTCGAAATGCTTTATTATACAGTGTGTATTGAAAACAACCGTGTGTTTTGTACTTTTTTATGAGCATGTACGCTGACATAGGGCTTTTTGCTAATGAAGGAATTAATTAGCTTAATAAATGATCTCATTAGCATAGCATGTCATGCTCAGTATATCACAGTGATTAGAAAAGAATGAGGAAGCATTGATTTCCTGAAGGTGTATACGTAAATCAAAATAACATAGAAATCACAGAGTATGTCTTTTACCATTGCAGCAACATCATCAGACCAGGCGAAAGCTGTTTGAAATATCCCATTCTCTACGCTCCATGATGTATGGCCAGGACCGTTACCGCCGCCGGTACTGGGTACTTCCCCACTGCGGAGGGGTCTTCATTGAAGCCATGGAGAGTGGAGAAGGTAGTTACAGTACAACACACACTAGAGTTTGATGAATTCCAATGTTAAGATGCTTCAATTTGCTCATCTGATTGCATAGCACATTTTATGCTCAGTCTGGAAAATAAAAATCATCAGATTTCGATGTTGCAGGAAGAGGAAGGAAGAAACGTTGTAAATACAAGATTGTTAAGCTGCATGTTCAGCTGTTTTTTGCGTGAAATGTGCTGATGATTTTTCTTAGTTTATCTTTATTCTCTACAACTAATTTGAGATTGCATCTATAAACTATAATAATCTAACACAACTCTACTTTTCTGCCAAAAGCAAGCGTAGAACAATGTACCAGAATAATCAGCGGTCAGCTGTAATATCAACCACAGTAGTTGTGTTTTCAGCCACACTAACATTGGCCCTCTCATTTCCCTGCAGCTCCAGAGGAGCTGGAGGAGGAGCGACAGAGAAGGAGGAGAGCGGCAGAGGAGGTCCAGGTCAAAGAGGAACCTCAGGAGATCGAGTTGCAGAAGGAGAACGCCACCAACCTCGATGGGCAGAGCATTAGAGCACAAGGCTTGGAGCAAGAGAACGAGGAGGAAAAGGAGAGGAAGAAAAACGCCACGGCCCTCTTCTACCAGCAGCCGGGCTGTGATTCCAAACTGCGCACATTCCGGGATGACAGCAAGGATGTTGGCAAAGACACTGTGATGGCAGAGGACAAGGAGAGTCCCCATGTGAGACAAAACGGCAGCCCTGTGGGCACTCCTGTTGTCACAAGCACAGTAACATCATCCTCCCCCATTCACAATACCTCTGAGACGGCAGTAGCAAAAAAAACCTCCATGGTGACCATTAAAGACACTACAAACATCCCTCCCCTAGCTTCAACCTCTTTATCTGTCCCGTGCCTGCCAGTCCCACATGAAAGCCCAGGGAACACTCCTCCAACCTCATCTCCGTACCTGTCATTCCAAGCCAACGACCAGCTACTCAGAGTCTTGACAGAGAGGAGCGGACACTGGTTCAGTCTCCTCCCTCGCAACCCCTGTGACGTCACTTCCATCACCACAACTCCTCCCGCAGCGCCCCGTGTGTCTCCCCAGGCGACCTCTACCCCAGCCAGGCCAAGATCCCCACCTCAGTCCCCTGCCCTGCCTCTCACCCCTTCTGCTGCTTCAGCCTCGGCCAGCCCGCACCACCCAGCTGGCCTCCTCAACTACCCACTATCAGCCCTGCAGGTGAGGCTGCTGGCCGGACACAAATAGAGACAGCTGTGTTCTGTACAGTTATTACTGCCATGTACCAGATCACCATGTACTAGATCACCTAACCTGTGACTCGTACTGTTATCCTCCTCCACCTCCCTCACCCTTGACCCTTGTTTTTCCTCTTTTCTTCCCAGGTGAAGGCAGGTGCTTCATTGCTAGGAGTTTCTTTCGGAAGCTGGCCCTGTGGCATGATAAGTCCCAGCCTGCCTCTGTGCAGCAGCCCTAGTCCCAGCCCCATGCTGGGTCACTCTCTGGAGGGCAACACAACAGCAAGTGTCTCTAGCAAGAGTGAATCCCCTTTACCTCGCATTGAAAAAACCTCATCCATACCCTCTCCTACCCTAGAGATGCCCAAGTCCCTGGACCACACCATACCTCGGCCTATTCCAGATGGTGAGTGACCAAAAAAAAAAAGCATTGAGAGAAATTAAAGTTGAGGCCATAATGAACCTCCATTTTTTTTAATTGGAAAATAATTCATGTGCCTGACAAAATTTAACTTGCATGAACAATCCAAGATAATTAGATTAGGGAACATTCTGCTCTGCTGTACGCAATTGCATGTGGGTATAACATGGCTGAGTGAAGCGCCTTTTTACAGTGATGTATGTTCGGTGTCTTGTAGTTTACGTGGCTGTTTGTGCTCATTGTCTCAGAGATGCTGACAGGGTGGTGGCGGGTGTCTGACATCGAGGAGCTGAGGGCTTTAGGCGGTGCTCTCCACAGCCGAGGCATGAGGGAGAAGGGCCTCCAGAGGCAAATGCAGAAATACACTGAGATCATCCCCCAGGTCTGCACCAAACACAAAGACGGTAAGTGCCTCAACACCTCTGCTGAGTACATTCTCACTGTATATAGCATATATCGGTATGTATATATGTAGAAGGTAGATTATTTGCATAGCAATAGATACAGATTTTAAGTGCTGATGTCCTTGGTGATCCCTCAATACACATGCAAGCACTGTATTATTTATGACCAAGCTACTTGAATATCCGTGGATGTTTGGCTACATTGCTCATGTGCTCACCATTGGTGAGTGTGTTTGTGTGTTTATTCATGGCTGACCGTCTGATGTCCCTCATGCCGTTCATCCAGTGGCCATGATCGAGCTCCATGAGCTGGAGGAGAGCCAGGTCAGTGTGGAGTCTGTGCGGGGCTGGTGTGTTGAGGAGCAGGCGATGGAGATGGACATTGCCGTGCTGCAGCAGGTAGAGGAGCTGGAGAGGAAGGTCACTGCAGCCAGCCTGCAGGTCAAGGTAAAAAACTCACACAACCCTACACATTTTGTTAGTGGTGTAAGAAACATGTTTAAACATTTAGAGTGGTGTCATCAAAGGCCAAAAGCCTAAACATCCGATTTCCTCTCCCAGGGCTGGACATTTCCGGACCCTCAATCTGAGCGAGAGGACCTGGTGTATTACGAGCACAAGCCCCTCACCAAATTAACGCCAGCGTCTGCAAACGTGGGAGACAAGGACCCCAAGGAGCATCCGGAGGAGCGGGGGGAGAAGGGCGGGGTGATGCGTCACCTGGACAACCCGCTGGACATAGCAGTGACACGTCTGGCTGATCTGGAGCGCAACATCGAGAGAAGGTACCTGAGGAGCCCCTTAGGTACCACCATTCAGATCAGGCTGGATAATGTCGGTACGGTCACTGTCCCTGCCCCCGCCCCATCCACTAGTGCTGACAGGGAAGGGTAGGTCATTTCTCCAACCAAAGCTCCCCACTCTCCCACTAAGACCCTCTCCTCTCTCTGTGTGTGCTTTGTGTTTCCCATACTACTCAAACAGTGAGGGTCTTTGCTGCTTTCACAGCATATTTTTGTGGTGGCTTGTTGCATTTTGGTTTCTTTGGTCTTGTGGAGTTTCTTGGGTGGGTTGGGGGACTCCACTCAGTTTCATTTCCTGTGTAGGCATTGTTTACTGGCTTTTTTTTTTTTTACTGCGGTCATCTGCATGGTGTCGTGCATCATTAACCTTGGTTATGGGCATATACTCATGTTTCCCACTGTACAGTGTACACACTTTCACAGGTTTTCACCACATCTGCATGAACTTCCCCTTAACATAACAAAACCGGTGTGTACCTCTCCTCGGTGCCCCCCAAATCTTCATGCCTGTCTCCGCACAGCTGGAGCTCTTTATGGTCTGCTATCTGATTGGAGGCTGGCTCAGCTGATACAGTTTACTGCTTTGTGTGTGTGTGTGTGTAAATTCTCCCACATATTCAAGTACATGGTATGTGTACATTTTTGTTTCTCATCATTCCTCCTTATCCTTTGTTAGTGGTGAGGAGGAGGTGGCCCATGGTATGAAGGTGTGGAGGAAGGCGCTGACTGAAGTTCGTAGTGCTGCCCAGTTGGCCATGTGTATTCAGCAACTGCAGAAGTCTATCGCCTGGGAGAGGTCAATTATGAAAGTGGTGAGCAGCATATTTCCACCCCACTAAATAAAAATAAAAAATCTATTTAGGAATTGTACACTCATTTATAATTGATGCACTTGTTTTTTTAGTATTGCCAGATATGCAGGAAGGGGGATAACGAGGACCTCCTCCTGCTGTGTGATGGCTGTGACAAAGGCTGCCACACTTACTGTCACAAACCCAAGATCACCTGTATCCCAGAGGGAGACTGGTACTGCCCGGCCTGCATAACCAAGGTATCAGAGCCATCTGTAATGCATTGTCATCTCTCTACAGTTTATCACTTGTAGAGAGAATACTAGCTTGGTATTTGTGCATGTATTTCTTTTTATTTACATCTTCTTATATCTTCCACTGAAAAGATATCCACACCATATACAACATTTGCTAATGTTGGTATGTGACAGCCAAAACAGATTTGATTTTTGTATTTAAACTGTCTAAGGATGATATTTTTGCACCAGCCCTCACTAAAAATCCAATCGTTTTCATGCACTTTTTAAGAAATCTTATTTTAAGTATTTTGGGGATTTTTTTATGCCTTTATTTAAAAGTAGACAATAGAGAGGTGAGAGGAAATAAAGGGAGACAGAGAGAGAGAAAGAACATAACAAAGGTCCCAAGCCTTCAAAACAACTACAAGGATTATACAATTCCTGTTTTATTACGTTTCCTCTAAACTTTTATTGTCTGCAGAATGGATTTGGCATTTATCCCGCTATGGGACAATAAAACTCTCCATTCATATTCATAAAATTCTGAGAAACAACATATTTTATGTCAAGATCAACAGAATGTTTTTATGTAGATGTGGTCAGGGAAGGAACAAATATGTTTGGTGGTGTAAGAAACGACAAATTGAACTAATAGTTTAGAAAAGGCCAATATTAGCATGATAAACACTATACCATTAGTTTTAATTGTACCACACCTCAGAGAATGCATTCTTTACTCTGTGCAGGCAAGTGGCCCATCTCCCAAAATCAGAAAACCTCCAAGCAAACCAGTAGCATGCAGCGCAGGAGGTGGTAAGAAAGGTGGAGAGGGGAAGAAGAACGTGAAGCAGGCAGGTAACGGGGAAGTATCGGAGGAGGACCCGGCCAGCGCCAGCAGCACGCCCAAGAAAGCAGCAAAAGACACCAACAGGAAGAGGAAAACAGAGGAGAGCACACCTGCTCTGCCAGCAGCCAATCAGGAGAGCCCTGTGTGTGTGAAGCGAGCCAAGACAGCTAGAGACAACAACAGGGACCTGGGATTATGCAGGTATGTGCCACTGGCTTGTTCACGCTTGTCTTTCTGTTGAATCCTTCACTTATTTATCACCCTTTTCTAATCACTTGTACAGTCGCTGCCATCTCCTGCAGGACTGTATCAAGACGTTGCAGGGAGCTGATGTTTTTTTTTCTCTTTACCAGTAGATTATTTTGTGGTTGAACCCTGAGATTAAAGGTCTCCTCGTAACAAATAGAATTTTGCCTTTTTCCAGTCAGCTATGAGCCATAGTTCATTTTTGGCTAGTGCTGGTTGGTATTAGCCTATAAAAACACACATTATGAAACCCCTTACATCAAATATAAACTTTAAATTGCCCCTAACTCATTTTTTGTCCAAAGGCAGTAGAAACAAGCTGCAAGCACAAAACTGACATTATCATCACCTTTTAAGTTGATATGATGATCTATTTACACATCCAGTGGACACAGAGCAACATTCTCATTCATTAAGAGTTGGGTTTGTGTCAAGTTGATGAATATAAATTGAATATTCACTTTTCTTTAGCTCTGTTTTTGCTCTCTAGCAACTCCTGCTGTGGCCCAAAATGTGAACCAACACAATAAAGTTGGGGGCCATAAAACCAAAACAATGAGCTGAAAGACTCTACTAAAGCTCTGTAGAGCTGAGGGGAACTGCAGAGTCGATTGTTGTTGGTGATAATTCTCTGTGGGTTTGTTACTACCAGCGACGTGTATATTGATCCAGTGTTGTAGTCAAGACCACCTAAACCGAGACCAAGTCATCACCAAGAGTGTATCGAGACTGCATCAAGACCAAGACCAGACGAGTGCGAGTTACACACTGCATGACACGATCAAATGTGGAAAATGCTAACCATAGGCACTCCTCAAATTGATCTGAATGAGCCACATTCCCATAACAAAACACCCACCGAAAACAAATTAATATTCTTCTTCATTCACCTCTTTTATTGCCATAAGTGTATCACAAGAAAGGCCATGATAAAATAATCAAAAAGGCAGTCGTGGTCTTGACCGGTCTTGAAATAAAATCCAGAGTCCTCTTTATCTGAGACCGAGACACGACGGAGTAAAAAAGCAGTTGATTCCGAGACAAGACCTTCAAAAAGTGGTCTCGAGACCAAGACCAATCTCGACAACTACAGCACTGATTTGATCCATTGTTAAAATTAAAAAGATTGATTATAGCCGCTTTAAAGGAAGAACAGAATGATAAACTTCCCAGTGAAAGACAGCTTGTCATTTTGATACCCACAGCTTTTTCTGTGTCTAACCATATGCGTGCTTATTTGTGTGTGTTCATAAGGGTACTCCTTGCTGAGTTGGAGCGGCATCCAGATGCATGGCCTTTTCTCACACCTGTCAACCTGAAATCGGTCCCTGGCTACAGGAAGGTCATCAAGAAACCGATGGACTTCTCCACCATACGTGAGAAGCTTGTGAGCAGCCAGTAAGTTCCCGTCACTTCTGTTTGTTCTTTTTCTTCTGAAAGCCTTCAGGGCGTTTGCACAGACATTAAAGTCAGAGTGGTGTTTTTCAGAAAATAAGTTGTACTTCTCACATTAAGACTTTATTTTTTTTTAATTTCAGGTATCAAAACCTGGAGACTTTCATCATTGATGTCAACTTGGTCTTTGATAACTGTGAAAAATACAATGAAGACAATTCAGACATTGGTCGAGCTGGTCACAACATGAGGAAGTTCTTTGAGAAGCGCTGGACTGAGCTTCTGAAACAAACAAACTAAACTAAACTCTGTTCTGATTTTGCCCATAAACCCATTCAAACTTTTCATATCGGAGCACCAGGTTTTACTTTTATTTTTATTTTCTGATGGAGATTGTGGCTTTGCAAGATGGAAGAAGTCAAATCCTTAATAAGGAACCCATGGTGTGATTAAGAGAGATGTCACCTTTAAAAAAGAAAAAGGAAAAAAAAAAAAAAGTCGTTACATAAGGTGCGCTGGATTTTATTACAACAGGGATAAAAGCCCCAAAGAGTCCCAGAGAAATGGGGTGTCGTAGTGCAATACCATTCCCTGTCTCAGAACACTGCACTGAATAATCCTCAACTGTCACTGATGTGTCTGCGCTAGAATACTTTCCACTACTTGTAAATAGTCTTTTGTTATTTAATCGTATTATAGTGAATGTATTTAATTTTGTAATAATTATTTATGAATCAAGGTCCACTTCATTTTCTATGAAAAGGAAGAATCAGCAGAACTGCTTTGAATTAAAAAAAGGAATGTGTCTTTGTGTTATAATTTTTCTCCCAAATATCAAACAAAGCCAAGAAAAGAAAAAAAACTGTTTACACTGTTCAGTGCTTTTGGGGCATCAGAGGACTGTATTCATTTGTTCAAACTGTAATACTGCATTTATTTACAGGAACAGCAGAGGAACAGTTAGACAATGGTGATTCATGTGTATATACTGTTTATTAATGTCAATATTATGTCTTGTTTGGAACGATGTGTAAAAAATTGTTTAAGAATATTAAGATATTGTTTATGCCTTAGAATGATTGTAGCATTCTATTTTAGTGAACGTGATGAAAACATTATCATAAATATTGTTTGTACAGTATATACATATCCTCTGCAAACACTGTGGTATCCTTAATCTTGGTAGTGCCTACCCTTCCAACAGGGGCATGTAGAGGATGTTATTGTTTTTAGTTTTCATTCTTATGACGAAATTATTTTTTTTAATATGATTTCAATTCAACAAGGCCTCCAAAGTTGGACAGTGATACAGAAATCATTCCTCACCATCCATAGCAGAAAAAAAAGGAACAACAAGCATTCAGTTATGCTTCCATGATGCATTTCCTCGTAATCTGCCACAATACAGAGGACCTAAGGCCATTTGTAACCACTGTGTTGAACCTTGCTGTGTGTTGTGGCCTGATGGAGGCAGCTAGATTTTTTTGTACCCAAGTCAAGAGTACTTGAAGTTACTTTATTTAAGATATTGTGGAATAAAAGTATCATTCTTTTGTAGAAGCTTTATTTTTCACTAGTGTGTGGCACGGACCTATTAAAAGGATGTTTTTCAACGGAAACGACTTCAACTTGTTTTATTTCAATTCCATCCTACGGAACTGCTTTTGATAAAATGCGTGGTACAGTAGATGTGTGTAGTAAACCTTTTTATTCTCCTTTTTATTAGAAATCATGCATGCATTTATGACCACAATCTGATTCTGAGTTTAATTTCAAGGTGTAGAGACGTTTTCTCAAGCTTAACATTCGAAAGTTTGTAAAAACGTTTATCCGATGTCAGTTGTGGAAGAAGTATTTAGATCATTTACTTAAGTAAAAGTAGCATTACCACACTGGGATATTCTCCGTAACAGGTCCAAATCCTGCATACGAAATTGTGTAAGTACAGAAGTATTGGAAAGAAAATGTACTTTTCATTCAGAACTGCTACTGTCAGTTTTACATTTAAAGCATTAACATGTAATCAGCATTTTATTGTAGTTGTTTGAGGTGGAGCTAACTATAACTAATTTATATACTTTTGAGTAGTTTATTGCATAACAATACATCATATTTTATAAACCGATCATATGTTTTGTCGGTAGCTGTCTTAACCTGAAAAGTAACCAGTAACTATAAGGCTGTAAAATAAATTAAATTGAGTAAAAACGTGCAATATTTCCCTTTGAAGTGTAGTGGAGCAGAAGGAAAAAGTAAAATAACATGGAAGACTTAAGTAAAGTAAAGTACCTTACAATTCTAGTAAGGAAAAGTGCTTGAGTAAATGTAGGCCTATTTCACACCACCCTGCTTTGCCCATCTGAAGTGGTTACATGGTGTTTTCACAGGTAGATTATCACATGATGGCAGGTCAAATACACACGTACACACATGTAGTGTCAATTAATGATGAAGTCCTGACGTCTGTGTGTTCAAGTCCTCAAGACCATACATGCTCTTTTTTTTTTATAGACAAAATGCATCATACAAAGAATCAGGTAAACAACAATAGAACATAAACATCAAGACTAATTTTATATACATATATATATATATATATATATATATATATATATAATCCCATTTAGTCAGAAGTTTAGGGGAAAAAAGCTCTACGTTTTTGTTGTTAACAAAGTGACTTGAGATTTAAATTTATTCCTAAAAAATTAGGAAGTGAGTTAGAGAATTTCTGCTTGTGAATATAACATTTGGCCTATAGATTAATGAAATTAATTAAATATTATTATATTTCCCAAATTATCATAGAAACGGATAATATGTTTATGGTTTAAAGAGTAGACAAAGTTAGTGAGTTCTAAAACGTAAGACTCCAAATCTGTCCAAAATCTTTTGGATATTTTACAATAAAAAAAAGGTGGGAAATTGTTTCAATATTCTGTTTACAAAATGTACAGGAAGAGTCAATGTCAGCAAATCTAGCAACAAGATGATTAGCAGGGTATAGGTTAGGTACAATTCTGAGGAGTACTTCCTTAGCTTTGTTAGAAATAAGGTAATTACACGGTAGAAGCCTTCTCCAGTTTATGTTCTCACTTTTAGAGAGACCATACATACTCGAGACACCAACTAGCTAGAGGGTGACGTAACCCGCATTACGTCACAGTCAGCTGTTCGATGAGGAAGTAAACAACATTTAACTGAACTGACAACACGGCGGTTAGGTGAGCACATTACTACAGTTAGACGTAGCTAACATTTCAATTAGATGTAAAGTCATTTACCGTCTGAGTTTGCTTGTTGGGCTGTTTATTGTCACAGTTTGTTTCCCGCAGGTGAATAATATTTGACTTTATAACATGAAGTATAAAGTTGCTTCTCGGCTCTGCTGCACTGTTAGATGAGCTTTAGCTAACGTTGCGGTCTCTACAGTCTTTACTGGTGTTTGTCTTGACAGCCCAACCTAATGTTTACTTTTCCAGATAAAAAAACAAAACAAGGAGAACTATGTGTATTTTTCTTGTTACCTGGTTGAACTTGAATGAGCCATTTTTAAACGTTGCTGTTCGACACATACTATAACTTACAGTGGTGGATACTAAGTAGGCTACATTGACTGAAGTAGGCCTTCTAATTGTACATTATTTGGATATTGCCATGTTCTGTTACTTTATACTTCTACTCCACTACAATTCAAAGGGAATTGTTAGCTAGTTAGCTAGTAGTCTCACATGGTATGTTATCTTAGCATAAAAAAGGTTAAGATAGAGGGGGAAATCACAAGCTAGCAGTTTATAAAGTAGTTCAAACTAGCCCCACCTGCAACATTAAAGTGATGTACACATTAATGCATCAATAATTATAATTGAAATGCATATTGAGTACTTTCTTACTTACTTTTGGTACATTAAGTATATTTTGATGCTAATACTTTTGTACTTTTACTTCAGTCAATTTTTGAATGCAGGACTTTTACAACATATTTCTGCACTGTAAAGGTTTGAGTACTATTTCCACCACGGTTAACTTACTATTGTATTACTTTCAGCGTCAGATAACTGACGGTCACTAAGTAAAAACTTTAAAAAAAATAAAAAAGACATGGACAGTGACGGTGACTTAGTCACTTATCTCAAATGTAGATATTAGACCTGCACATTTATAGGGATATAGTCTCAGCTATGTACAACACACATTAGCACAGTTTTGAAAAGGAAAATGTTCAAATGCTGCACCTAAAAAGTATTTTCCTTTTCAATCGATATATATATATATATATATATATATATATATATATATATATGTGTGTGTGTATATATATCAGTTAGTCCATGAATATCCCTCACAATTTCTAAAAGGCCAAGGTGATGTCTTGTTTTGTCCAACCAACAGTCCAAAGATATTCAATATACAATCTTATAAAACGGAGAAATGCAGCAAATTGTCACATTTGAGAATCCAGAACATGCACATGTTTTGCATTTTTGCTTGACAAATGACCAAAATAAATCAATAAATAGATTAACCGACTAATAATCTCAGTTCAAATGCTGTTTATGGTTAATAATCAGCATTAACACCAGAAAGACTTGCAGTATGACTTGCAATTTGCTCATCAAGACTTGTGACTGGACCTGGACTCTCCTTTAAGGACTTGAGACTTTCCCCCAAAAGATTGAAAACAACAACAATGTGAGTTTATCAGAAATTAATAAAAAAAATGTAACAAAAAAATTATTTTGCTTTATATAATAAAATAGCAATATATTGCTGTGTCACGTCTTTGTGAATCTCGTCTCCAGGTATTTGGATTTAAATGAATAATTTTTCCTTTTATATAATGCTTTTCTCGTTCCCTCTATGTGAAATTTAGGACCGGCTCTCCAAATGACGTCTCTGATTTGCACATTACAAGACCATCGAGACGATGTCAACTGGTGTGCCTTCTCTGGCAAACTGTTTGCCACATGTTCTGGCGACAAAACTCTCCGGATATACAACACCTGTGACTTCTCGGAGCTGCCCTTTTCACCGCTGTCAGGACATGGCTACGGCGTCCACTGCTGCTGCTTCAGCACCTGCGGACAGTTCCTCATCTCGTGTTCGACCGATGCAACCACAATGGTTTGGTCCACGGTCACGGGTGAGATCGAGGCCGTCCTGGAGCATCCTGGGCGTAGTCCTGTGAGGATCTGTGCGCTCTCTCCTGACTCTGCTCACCTGGTTTCTGGTGCATCTGATGGCACTTTGGCTCTGTGGGATTTCCCCTCCAAACAGCTGCACAGGTACATTTGATAACTTACATTTGACAAGCAATTTGAAAATCAATTACAAGGTTATAAGTTTGATTTCAGATGTTCTATTTCAATTTTTTTGACATTTCATAGACTGAGTGATTGATAGATTAATTAGTAGAATATTCAGCAGGCCCACTATTTATACAGATATACAGCACTGTGAAAGTCTCTTTCATAACCCGACAAAGGGAGCTGAAAACCTCAGTGCCATCAACTCTCCTCACACCACTGTTTGCAGTTACTTGACACAATATTTGCACTATCCTGACAGCATCTAGTTACATGCAGGTAATACTATTCAATGAAACTGAAGTGCACCAGTTGATGCAGCTGCTGTTGGTTGTGTTTTTGTAAAGGACTGGAGCAGTGTCTGACACGACAATGGTAGCCTGCTCCTTCAGCCCCTGCAGTCAGGTGTTTATGAGCGGCTCCAGCTATGGGGACCTGCGTCTGTGGGACCTGGACATGAACCAGCTCCTTGCAGAAAAAAATGCCCACGACCTGGGAGTCACCTGCTGCATCTTTGCTCCCAACATCCTCAGTGGTGAGAACCATTGCTGTGTGTTTATCAACTACGGCTCAGTCAGAGGTTTTTGGCAGCATTTAAGAGTAAAGAAATCATAAGAACACAATCTAAATTATATTTTGGTCAACACTCAATTTTCACATAAACTTCTAATGTAATTTGTTTTTGGCAAGATTCCCTCAAATTCGGTTACTGAACAGTTTGACAGAGATATGTACAGAGGCAGGACATTTTACAGTTGAACAAAGAGTTTTATCAATTATGTGAGCAAAAGTAAATATAAGATACATTAATGTTTAATTTTGGCCAGTAATTTACTGGAAATTAAATCTATAAATATAACTATGATTAAGAAAAATAAGGGTTGACTGTACATGGAACTGCAGCCTATGAAGCGCTGCAATTTCATTTTACATATCTATATATATATATATAACTATATCTCTGATGAGCCAGTTTGGGCTGATAATATCAGTTGGGTTTTACATAAAGCATGCATGTCTCTTAGTTACAGTTACTGTCACATTCTTAAAACAAATCCCTTTATGGAAGATGGTAGTATAGGAGGGGGCATTACTGTAATATTGACATCCACCATTTTCTAAGGTTTGTCGAAATCACGTCAGTTGGGAGCATAGCTGATCTGTTTGGCCATTGTCTAATTTCACTGTTGGGAGCCAATAACATCTACCGACTGATTGTTGTTGTCTGTGAAGATTGATTACAGTCTGTGATTTGTTTGGTGTCATGCAATCTTATTTTGTTTGTTTGTTTGTTTGTTTAAAAAAATGTGTAGGCCTTTATTTGACAGGGCAGCTTAAGACAGGAAAGGGGAGAGAGAAGGGGAACGACATGCAGCAAAGGACCGCAGGTCAGAATCGAACCCGAGGCTGCTGCGGTGAGCTAGCCAGCTAGCAGGTGAGCTAACCAAGCGCCCCTGTTTGTCTGTTTTTGTCTTTTTAGGTGGTCAAGTCGTGCAGTTTCGTTTGGCGTCCTGTGGACAAGACAGTCACCTGAAGATCTGGGCCATTAACAAGTTCAGCTCAGGAGGTAGAGTGACGTATGTTTACCTGTCTTTGCATACTGAAAGATCTCTCGCTAGCTCACAGGACCCTTTCTGCCATAATTACAACCTCCTATGGTTATCAGCTAAGATTGTAAACCTGGGTTATCCTTGTACGCTGTTCCTGTGTTGCAGACCATGTCTGTGGTTAACAACTATTCAAGTGTTGCCATACAAGGCAGAATTATGTTTTAATATGTAGGTGTAGGTGTTGTTATAGTCTGAACAGTGGATAATCTGAGGCATGGCTCTGTGTTGGAGAAACTCCACTCTGCACATACACTACTTGTCTAGACTTGAGACAAGAGTCTGAGACAGAATATTTGTTGTGTGTGCAGTTTCCGTATCATCTAACTTCAGTCTGATTACAGCCCTCAGAGGCATAACCCTTCATTTGTGTAACTGGGTTGTAATATATCAGCACCAGTATATCAAAACAAATCACTGGTGCTGCCTAAATAAAAGTACATTTTATTTTAAAGAAATCCAGAGCTGCCTGTCCAAGCCTTTCTTTCTGGGGGTTTTCACGCTATTAAGTGCTTGTATTTGTGTACAGATTTAGCATATACCATTTTCTCTTAAGGTAACTGTAACATTCATCACTCACAGCACAATCCGGTCTTCATAAAGAAAGGTCCACCCTGTAATATGGCTTGCGGGTCAGTTTGACATCAGTCAGGGAAAAGACTTGACTTATTGCGTGTATAACTATAATTATTGTCTCTCTCTCTCTCTTGCAGGATATAAGATGCAGCTGCTGCACACATTAACGGGCCAGTCGGCTCCGGTCCTCTCCTGCGCCTACTCCTCAGATGGGCAGCTGCTTGTGTCTGGGTAGGATCTTTAACAGGGTTAAGGAAGCGTATTGGTGACTTTGAATGTTTTAGCCTCTTAATACAGACTGTATATATTTTATTCATTTCTGACAACCATTTTCCAAAGCTTATGTTAGGTTTTTAGATTGATTTTAGCCAAAATTCTCGGTTGGTGCCAATGCAGTATGAAAATCAGCCTGCCAAGACTTAAACTCGCTTAAAATAGAGAACCCATCACAGGATCATTTAATCGTCCTTACTTACAAATTACGCTAATATTGCATAGTAATGTTATTTTGTGGTGAGTTTGTGACTGTTGCGATTGGACAAATATATAAATATATACAAATACAAATAATATGGGTGGTGATGGTGCAGTGGATATGTCACATGCCTTTGGTGTGGGAGACCTGGGTTCGATTCCCACTGCGATACATCAACCAATGTGTCCCTGAGCAAGACACTTAACCCCTAGTTGCTCCAGAGGCGTGCGTCCTCTGACATATATAGCAATTGTAAGTCGCTTTGGATAAAAGCGTCAGCTAAATGACATGTAATGTAATGTAAAAATGCCTGAGCAGTCATTGGTCAATCAAAGTCCTGGCAGCTGCAATATGTCTAATACATTTTCAACCAATGGCTGCCTGAAAAAAAAAATATTTTGGTAAACTTTGAGAAACTCTTTTAAGAAAAACAATTGTATACAAATTGTATTTGATGGACTAAAACATGCAAAAACCACCTGCCTGTGTCTTTACCAGACACATTCAAAATGTTTCTAACCCTCCTGATTCCCTCAAAAAATTGCTGTAGTTGCAAGCCATGTGCTTAATCTATATTTTACATTAATCTCTTGATCTTCAATAGATCAGCACCAATGTCTTGAACTATTTAGGATCAAGCAATTTATGTAAAATATAGATTAAATTATAAGAATGCAGTACTTCAGTGGAACCACTGGAGGGAGACATGGTTTGCTGTATCCCTGTGTGTACGTGGATCTGAACATGCTGTACCAAATAGTCAGTTGTTTGAAATATTCCTCACATAGTACACCACCCCCAGACAGTCACTCGAGTAATATCGGACCATTCTTATGTAGGATTTTAAAATTAAAGACTTTGAAAATGTCCAATTAAAGCTATATTTCAACTCTTTTTCGGGCTGAGCAGAAAAAAACCCCCGAAACCTCCTGTTTAGACGGACTCATTTCACCTCAGAGTAATAGTACACCACCCCCAGACGGTCACTCGGGTAATATCGGATCATTATGATGTAGGATTTTAAAATTAAAGGCTTTGAAAATGTTCAATTAAAGCTATTATTTTAATATATATATATATTTTTTTTAAATATAGCTTTAATTAGCAGCCTGAAAAAGAGTTAAAATATATCTTTAATAGGACATTTTCCAAACCTTTATATTCGTTTTGATATTACCCGAGTGACAGTCTGGGGGTGGTGTACTATCACTCTGAGGTGAAATGAGTCTGTGTTAACAGAAGGTTTTGTTTTTAGAGCAGCCTAAAAAAAGAGTTAAAATATGGCTTTAATTTGACATTTTAAAAGCCTTTAATTTTAAAATCCTACATCAGAATGATCCGATATTACCCGAGTGACAGTCTGGGGGTGGTGTACTATCACTCTGAGGTGAAATGAGTCCAACTAAACAGAAAGTTTTGTTTTGAGAGCAGCCTGAAAAAGAGTTAAAATATGGCTTTAATTAACAGCCATGATTCTATCTTTTATCCCTTCAGCTCTGTGGACAAAACTGTCACAGTCTATGATGCTGTGAGTACCCCTTCTTTCTATTGATAGACTTGTTATTTTCTGCTCCATTAATAACACAATGTTCATATTTGCTTTTGTGCTGCACTTTGTCTGTTTGCAGAATAATGCAGTTTTGCTTTACACACTGAACCAGCACGAGAGGTAAATACCCACTTTATGTGGTTAAGTTTTGTTGACTGGACTTTTTCATTGAATGAAAGCATGAATTTCAAAAGTCCCAAGGTGAATATGTTAATTTCTCTTTCATCCTGCCAGACAGGATATCTTTTATATATATATATATATATATATATATATATATATGTATTTATTCTGCATTAGTTATTTATTTATTATACTGTATATTCTTATAAGTTCCTTCACATATTTGTGTTTTGACAAAATTCTTATATTGAGATGTTGTGGTTTTCTAAAAAAACAAGAAGTTGAATTAAACATTTATACTCCACCTCTTACACACTAGGGGCCCTATTGTAACGATCTAAGCGCACGGCGTGAAGCGCATGGCGCAGGTGCGTTTAGGGTGTGTCCAAATCCACTTTTGCTAGTTTGACGGTGGAAAAAAAGAGTCTGTGCGCCGGGCGCATGGTTCAAAAGGGTTGTTCTTAGTGTCTTCATTAATTCATAGGTGTGTTTTGGGCGTAACATGCAATAAACCAATCAGAGTGTCATCTCCCATTCCCTTTAAAAGCCAGGCGCGTTTGTACCTTGGCGCATTGCTATTATGATGGTGGATTTGCACCGAAATATTTTTATTTGTAATCTTTTGCATGTTTGTGTGCTGCTGCGCTTCCCTGTGTGTGTGTGTGTGTGTGTGTGTATAACAAGCATAGTGTGTGCGCGCTGTGTATGAGCTTAGGCGCATTTTACTAATTCGCTGTTAAAATAACAGTGAAATGCTGTGCTATTGACTTTAAACCAGGTTTTTATTGGTCAATGGCGCAATCACTTACCGCTGCCTCAAGATAGCAATACGCCAAGAATTCACCTGAACACACCTCCTTGTAAGACCAGCACGCCCATGGGCGCAAAGGTGGGCGCAGGTGCATTTGCTATTTAAACAACGTGGGTGCTGGACGGGAAACTGACAACTGCGTCAGTCTTAAACTAGCGAAGACACTTGCATCGGGCTTTGCGCTGCGCCAGGTGCAAGAGAGGGCCCCAGATGTTGTTTGTGCAGAATTCCTAAAAGAGATCTTTCACATAGTTTCTCTGGCAACTGGCGGTAACTGTTCTGTTTACAAACAAACAAAAGCTCAGTCTGTCTTTAATAAACATATTTCTAGGGAAAACTTACTGCAAGATGCTTTGCCATGCCAACACTGAAGAATACATGGGTATTGGTGGTATTTTTTCCAATTATGGACCTATTTTGTTTTTGAGATAACTGCACAAATATCATGAGACGTCACATTGAGATATTTCCACACTATTTTTATTATGTTTTGATGCCATACATTGTTACATAAAACACGAGCAGTAAATGTCAGACTTCAACATTTGACCAATGACCGCTCATTTACAACAAGATCTCAACACAGACAGCATCTTGAATAGATTACGACCCAGTGAGGTCACAAAACACGCAAACACGCACTGTCTCTTCCCCCTACACATACACGTAGACATAAGCCACAGCTGAATGATCACACTTACAAGCTATTTAAGTCCATCCAGCCACCTGTGATTGAAAGGCTGACAGCTCACTTCCTTTCAGTGGGGCAAATGAAAGTCATTTTGGAAGATCACTAACTGAAGTGGAAGTAGATGAGGCAAGTTGAGAGAAAGTGGATAAATGGCAAAAAGTGAACCACAACACCTGACACAGTGCCTCTTGGAAACTCATTTGACTTTAGAAAAACTGATAAAATAACAGTTTGAGAGTATCTTGAGGTTGCCTTTCTCTAAATTCTCATTGGAGGTTTTTAAAGACGTTGATTGAAGCCATCTTGCTTTTGTGGATCAACATTTCTGAGCGATCCAGCTTAGGTTTTAGAGAGATTGTCCTCATTAACGTTGCTTTGACTTTCTTGAATCTCCTGAAAATTTCATTTGGCTCCTTATTTAGATCTTAGGGCAGCCTTTGACGTGGTAAGCTATCACTGAATTGGCCCTCTGATGGAGAACATTTGCATCACTGCCACATAAGTCTGGTATTGAGCTGTAGTGTCCACCTTTTAACCCTGTAAGCCGAACTGCAGCCTCAGACCCTGAGGCAGCTGGCCTTATAGCTGCTACAAAGCTCAGGACTAAGATTTGGGGCTTTTGGCTTAAGCTTCTGAATGCTTTTAGGGAACTGCTTAAGGATCTGATGCTCACAGAATCACTATTATCTTTAAAGTTACTTCTTACTTTTACAGCTTTTATGTGCTTTAAAAATCATGTATATATTGATATATTAGGAATATATTTGCCCTTGATTCATACCTCTCAATACAAACTTTTCTTTTTTAGCCCTTTAAGGGTTTTTTTCTGTTATTATATAGAGAAGGTTACACCTTGTTGTTAACAGTCCTAACGTGCACGTTCTGTCTTCTGCTGCAGGTACGTGACGGCATGTTCCTTCTCTCCAACTTTACCTCTAATTGCTACAGGATCTATGGATAAGACTGTAAACATCTGGAGGCTGGAGGACAGATGCAATGACCATGGTGAGTAACACACACACACACACACACACACACACACACACACACACACACACACACACACACACACACACACACATCACTCCAATAGAGTAACATCTATATATTTTGATGATTAATTACATTTGTTTTGTCTTGTCATCTATTTTTGTGTCTGTCTCCTTTGCCGAACCTTGTGTCCAATGGAAAGGCGGGAAGTCGTTGCCTGGTTAGTTTTTCATTTTTCATTTTAAATATTTATTTTTACACTTGACACTTAAAAGGAAGGGACAGACAATGCCAAATGTACAGTACATACTAGTTAAATCTTTAGCAGAGTTGCTCTTTCGTTAATCTCTCTTCAGTCTCAAGTTTGCTGAAAGAATGCATTGCATTTCTCATGTTTACTTTTTCTGTGTGTTCTAGAGCAGTCTGCGCCGACATCAAGTGAAGGTAGGAAGGAAGAAAATATGCCTTACTGTATATTGTACTACACTGGGGGGCCTGTAATCAGTAAACATGACTTAATGAGACGCCACTGTTCAAACAATATGTGCAAAAACCTTATCATAATTGGGAATCGGCATATGTTTGCCAGTGGGTGCAAAGTCCAAGTTTGGTTTAGCATTTCTGTCTGCAATGTACAAGGTCCTCTGTCCATCAAAATGTCGATGAACCCTCCAGACATTTCTTTATATCTTTACACAAGCCGCGCTAGCCACAGCCCCCTAATCAATAATTAGTCAGCAGGATTTCAGGATAGTGTTGCATGGAGAACATTTGGCCATTTTTCAAAAGGTGCTGCAGCCGACAAGGACTGAGCGTCTCACTTTGCCTCACCCTCTCAGGGAGAACCTCAGCAGGCCGATCCAAGCTGCTGGTCAGCGATTGGTCGGAGGGGGATGTGTCAGCGTGGCTGGTGGACGAAAACCTCGAGGGATTGGTGGACAAATTCAGAGCCAACAACATAGATGGGACAGAGCTGCTCAGTCTCACCAAGGAAACACTGGCGTCAGAGCTGCACATAGGTGAGGAAGCATCACACACTGCTCAGCGGGTGTAATGTCACTTCCTCAGCCCCTCGTTCTGTCATACTCCTAATGCTCGCCTTTGCCTGAAATGTAAGAATATAAAACCAGTGTTATGGGTATTACACGCCTGGTCTCTTGTCAGAATGAACATGGATGTGTGTGGATTAGGATTTTTGTACCTATTTACATGGATAAAAGGCGGCACATTAAATTAAAGTAAGGGTGAAGGAATGAGTGAATGTTGATGGGGATTTTAGTCAGCAAGATTATATAATATTATGCTGCACTGCAAAAGTACTCAGCTGTGCCTCAGCAGTTCTGATTTTAATCTGGAGCAATTCATCAGTTACATAACCCAATCCCCAAAACATTATTTCCCATAAGGTATACAGTGAATTTACACCTAATATACCGTAATTAGGCTCCCTTGGTTATTTCCAAGTCTGTCTGAAATGTTTGTTTATCGGACTTTATCAGGTATATTTTGTGGCTTTTTCTGAAATATTTGCAACCACAAGGCTAAAGTAGGAGTGTTGTGGATGTCAGTCTACCAGCTAGGCCAGTGTTTGTCATGTAGTTGTCAGCAAATGTTTGTTGTATTGCCATGTCGTCATTTCCATCCCACAGTGGCTGTCAATCACTCCTCAGTTTACACAGCTCCAGCGCTGTTACAGCTTGTGTTCACATTGTTCTGTTTTTAGTAACGTTGCGCAAATCCCATCTTCTGAGCAGAACTAACTTAGGAGAACAGAATTGAGTAGCAACATGTTTTATCTCAGCAATAAAAGACAGCCATATTTTACAAAGGTGGGAGTGAAATCAATAATTTTCTTCTAAAGAAGCAGAATAACGAAATGAAACAGTGTACCAGTTAGATTATCAGGGAGTCTACAAAGAGCATTGTGTACAACGTTAGTTAACTCTTTATTTTATGAGATCATAACTTCTAAATTTGAATACATGTTTGTAATTACTCAGGCAGTCAGGTTCTGCAACACAATGTTACTTAAAGAACAGTATTCAAAGTAAAATGCACTTGAGTGCCTGCTTAGTATTTAACTTTGAATTGGACAGTCAGCAGACGTGATCTGCTCCCACCATCTTCTCTCTCACCCACGCTCACATTTACCATCCATGAGTGAAAAGTATTAAACGCAGGAATAACAAATGCTCAAAACCTTGATATTGATGTGATTGTATATGTTAGTGTTTGGGTCAGTTCAGCTTGTTCCTCTTGAGGCTCCAGTGGTTTCTATTGTAATGAGAGCACACAAAGTCTGTTTTCTTTTCTAGTAAATGTCCTTATTCTCTTGCTTGTGTGTGTGTGTGTGTGTGTGTGTGTGTGTGTGTGTGTGTGTGTGTGTGTGTGTGTGTGTGTATAGAGTCAGTAGGCCTGCGCAGTAAAATCCTGAGAAAGGTGGAGGAGCTGAAGAGTGATTCAGTATGTTCAGGCATTCCTGATGAGTTCCTGTGTCCAATCACCAGGGAGCTGATGAGGGAACCAGTCATTGCTGCCGGTAGGCGAAGATCAGACATTTTTCACTTAACACACTTTACATAAAATGACACAACACATAAGTTAGTCAGCTCTTGGGACTCTATAGTTGTCTGTTTCTTCAGTATAAACAGATTTGCTTGTATTTAGGGGTCCAAGCCCGAGGGGGCTGGGAACCGTGTTTGCAAGGCAACGCAGTTCACAGATCCAGCGGAGCTGTGGGACCCTATTGTTTTCCTAAGGTTTATTATTCTTATTCCGTTATTCTTCCGCCAATGAAACAGTTTCTACAGCCTAAACCACAGCCTAAACCATGCATGGTGGGGGCGGTGCCATTTTCGGGACTGGTCCAGAACCCTGCCAGGACCTCAGGCAAAGAAATGCAACCAATTCCACCACTAGGTGGCGCTATAGCAGAAAAAACACGTTTGGCCCAACTCCTGTTACTGTACCAAATTTGGCAAAGATCGCCCATAAGGGGGCGCTATAATCAACGTTTTGGCCATAACTCAATCAATGTAAATGCGAAATTTGCAAAGGCTATGTACTACCGACGTTGAAGCTCACACCTCACAATATTTCCTGACATTTGCCTCCCCACCGCATCGCGCCTTGGGTATCGCTTTTGCATGCTGGGCGGGTCGTCGGGGGCGATTCGCGCCGGGGAGGCTTGGACCCCGTCATAACTGCTTGCAGTTCTAGTTGTTTGTGTAATTTGAGTAAACTATAAACATTTGCCAACAGATGGATACTCGTATGAAAGAGAGGCCATCGATAGCTGGATCAACCAAAAGAACCGCTCCAGCCCCATGACCAACCTCCCCTTACTGACAACTCTGCTCACCCCTAATCACACCCTGAAGATGGCTATTGGCCGCTGGAAGACCAGCCACTAGCACCTGAAAGACCTTTGACCCACCCACATATTTCCCCCAAAGTAGAAAGAAATCACACTATTTCAGGTACAGGTGCATCTGGTTTTGTTCCATTTGAGGCATCTGGACACTGTGGGAGTTTCTTTGTTGTTTCTTTGTTGCATTAATTTATGAAGCTGAGATTTGGCATCTTAAGCTACAAAGAGAGTGAATATTGGACTTACATTCACCGTGTGGCCACAAACACAACTCCAAATGAATTATCATGTTGCTCTGTAACTGCTGGATGTGTAAATAAGCAACTGTAAGCCAACACGTTCACCATATCAACTTACAAGGTAATATGTTAATGTGTTCACAGCTTGATCTCAACATGGATCTCTTTGCATTGCTAAAGGTTAGACATTCTTCTTTTGGCTGATAATGGCCAGTTTTCTGGTTTGTTAATAATAATAAAAAAGTGAGTTCTTCATTAGTGCTGTACAGAAAACCACATAACCATAAAAAAAATACAAAATGTCAACAACACTGTAGGCTCCTTATTTTAAAAAGAAAAGTCATAAAGTGTACATGAATAACATTAAAACCTTACCTTACACAGGTTGCTATTTTGCTCATTTATTATCTTAAAATGAGTTGCATGGGGCAACCTCTAGCTCAGTGGTTCCCAACCTTTTTTCCTTTGCACCCCCCCCACTTATGTCTAAGAAAAGCTGAGCCCCCCCCCCTCCGAAACTGAAGTTGAGGTAACTCTCGAGATAGAGCCTTACTTTCTTTTTTGATACAGAGCAGTTATCAGCACTTTTACTTTTCTCCGCCATGTTTCATTCATAAAATAGTGATTCCATGGCGGGATGATAGCAGCTAGCAGCTGACCTGATGACAGCAAGGGTCCCAGGTTAAGAGGTCCTGGAGGTTTGGCCTACTAAGTAGCCTGCCTACAATTTTAAGCGAGAACAAAAATATATAGTTTTTATACAGACTTTTGTATACATTATATATTCTAGTGTATTATCATAATTTGTTTAAAATGTGCAAATATTTTTTTTTTACCTCAACCTCAAACCAGATAAAGACTTGCGCACCCCCTCTGATCTTTGCCGCCCCCCTGACCTCAGGTTGGGAACCACTGCTCTAGCTCACCCAGTAAGAACGTGCGCCCCATGTAGGAGGAGTCCTTTGCAGCGGTCTGGGTTAGAATCCGACCTGCGGCCCTTTGCTGCGTGTCGTCCCCTCTCTTTCTCTCCCCCTTTACTGTCTATCGACTGTCACTATCGAAAAGGGAAAAAGCCCCAAAAAGTAATCTTACAAAACAAAAAAAACAAGTTGCATTTATATGTATTAATAAAGATTCTTATGAAAAGTTAAACAAATAGCTTTATAATGACAAAAATTGGGAGGCCTTTAGTAGTGTGTGCATTTTACATTAATTATGACTTTTTATTGACTGAATAACCAGAAAACATCGAGCTGTGAGTGTCTGAAAGCTACAAACAGCCCCTTCACATTAGGGGGAGTCTATTTATTCAATGTTTATGTTAGAAATATTGCTGGACAGGGCTTTGAATGAACATAATAATGTTGGTTATCTTACTGAAAACAATATCTGCAGGTAAGCATTACATATATGCATTTTGTTTAACTTGTAATTGCAGGACCTTGCTTATTACAAACCCTATCAGAATAGTGATTGACAAAAGTAGTTTTGGGTTTACTTCCCTTTGCAAGCTTACATGCAGCATTTGATGACAGTAATGAAGACTTTTCTGCAATATTAAGAAATGGCAATGTCCACATTTTTATACAAGTACTTTATTCTGATGGCGTGGTTAAATGTCAGTTTAGAGTTAGGTTGTACTGTGAATCCTTTTATCCATCCATACACAGCTTAGGCAACATTTTATGGATTATACAGTGAAAGAAGTAGATGTAGAAATGTGGTACCCATTAATATTTTATTATACCACAATAATAATGTGGCAACATTCTGTAATCCGTAGTATGACTCTGAAAAGGGTATATGACAACTATGGACATACAGCAACGTAAGAAGTCTTAAGATTTTCTATCCTCGACTGCTGCTTGTGTGAATGCTCTCTCTGTCTGTCTCTCTTTCTCACTCTCTCTCTCCAAATAAACCAATAAACATTTCATATGAATATGTTCTCTGCTATGCAAAAATAAATAGCATATACTGTAAGTATTGAAGCAATCCATTCAATATTAGATTATGATAAGAAGTTTCCAACAATGTCATGTACAGCTCCTTTTTTAATCAAATTGTACCAAGAAAAAGAATCTCAAGCACACAAAGTAATTTCTTTTGAAGCCTGTAATGCTGACAGATAACCACTTACAGGGAAATATATAATCTGCAAATATAGTGTACACCGTACAAATATAAATGTTTTTTAAAAGACACTTGACAATAGAAATGGTCATATCCAGCAACTAATAGCATGAGGTTTTTTATATTTGTGCACAAAGCTTTCTCTGATTTCTATATTTGTTATAATAAATTAAAAGTTGAGACAATATTCTACTTATTTTTTGAAATCCCTACTTAAGGTATGTCTGGTTTTCTTCAATACACTAGTGTAGCTGTAGACATATAAGCAAAAGCATAGTAGCCTGAGTTGAACACTGGTTCTAGATTGTAAATGCAGTGCAGTAGCATAACTCTATAAAACAGGCTCAGGGAAGGGAGCTGTTCTCAAACCAGTCTCCCCTGCTACCTTATGTGGGACATAGTGTATTGAAAACAGCCTGTGTCTGTGCTTTGATAAAGTATATTCAGACGTTGGACTCTATAAATGAGCGCTTGGGTTTGATCGGAGCCATATGCAGAGCCGGGTTGTCTCTCGTTAGACTCGCCTGTCTGTGCCTCCCATCAGGGAAGCGTAGCTGGGAGGACGCGTTGCCTCTAGCCTCTCGCTGGTGGAGCCGCTCTCCAAACTCCCGGCCCTGCTGCTGGCTGTTGGCCTGACTTACAGAAAGCTGCTCCTGGAATGACGGGCATTTGAATTCATTGTTTAACCCTTGAAACTCGATTACTGACATACTGAAACTCTCCAGCCCTCCTCCCTGTCCCTGTCGGCTCAGGCCAGAGGTCTGCTGGCCCTGGACTCGCACTGATTTGTCCATTACTCCCATGAAGGGTCGGGGCTTTATCTCTGGTTTTGACTTGAAGCTACCGCTGCTCTTGATGGGGCACGGGGGGTCCGGCACCTGCTGCCTGCCGCCGTCTGACAGGTTCCCACTGGAGGCCTGACTGGAGCTGGAGCCCCTTGAGCCTGCTGTTCCTCCTCCTCCACCACCCTCCCTCCTAACCTCCATACCAGACCCCAGAGCAAGAGCCAGGCCATCCAGAGCCACAGAGTGGCTGGAGAGTCTCTCAGAGCCCCGGGAGAAGCTGGAGGGTCGGGGCTGGTACATCTGGAGAGGCCCAGGTGGGGAGGAGCTGTTAGGAGACATGGGGTGATAGAGCTCAGTCGGGCTGTGTCCAGAGTGTTCATTGGCTAATCCATGGCCGATGTCAATACCCAGCACCGGTGCAGGCCTTAGGGAGGTGGAGATGTGTCTGCCTGGCAGAGGACTGGAGGGGCCGCACAGAGAGAGAGGCCTGCCTCCAACTCTGCTCCCTGACTGGAGGGAGTGGCAGTGGTGATGAGTCCTGCTGAGTCCCTGGTTCTGGTTCTGCCTGTTGATCACAGGAACAGGCTCGGGCACGTCCACAAACAGTTGGTTCTGCACATATTCCTCTTGTGGGAAACATGGCAACTGATCTGTTGGACCAAAGGCCAAACCTCCAGGGAGAGTCCTATTTGGAGCGTACGGATTCAGAGGCCAAAATTCTGGACTTTTCCCACACTGCAGGCTCGCCTCCTCGCCTTCCTCCTTCTCTTCCTCCTTCTCTGCATCAGTGTGCTCTGCGGGGACTTGCCTCTCTAGACTTCCCTGTGAATAGATGTCGACCTCCTCCTCTGTGGCTTGATGGTGGTGGGTGTGTGGGTCCCTGTTGTAACCCTGTGCCATGTTGTTGATGGATGCCTTCTGATGATGTTTGCATTCCTCCTCTACCCGTACCAGCAGGCGCCGGATCTCCCGGTTGGATGGGGAGAGTCGTGCTGCTTCGTGGAGGTCTGCCAGCGCTGCAGCAAACTGCCTGGGGAGGACAGAGAAATTGAACAAAGGAATGTTAAAAAATACTTAATTTACGGTGCCACAGAGACGTAGCATCCCAGTGAATTGCTGTTTCTCGCAAGAATTAAATTGAGCAAACATGATACTGCTTTGAAATAATATACTTGGCTAATATGGCTGTACCTGCTACTCCTCTTGGCACGTGCTCTGGCATAATACGCTTCATAAGACCTGGGTTTGAGTTCCAGGGCTTTTGTTGCAAACTCTTCAGCTATGCCAAAATCCTGTGTTTTCAGATAGACAAGTGCATTTAGTATTTGAATTACAATTTTAAATATTAGACACAGCACAGATAACAAACAAACCCACTGTATGATCAGCTGTGTGTATAAGTGGCTAGACTGGAAAGTTTTGTTGTTTTGCAGAAATATTCAGAGGCCATTCCAATAAAAATAGTGTTTGTGTTTGCCTGTTACATGGATCTGAAAATCGAAGCCCGTTTAATGAAACAGAAGTCACGCTGCAGTCATTTTTATTGACCAGGAACAGGAACAGAGGGAGAGAAACAGACAGGGAGCTGCTTGTTTTTACTGCTCTCATCATCACTCTCAGGTGAATATTTAATGACACGAATACATTGTGATTCTGCCCTTGAGAGTGAGGTCAAAATGGCAGCCTTGAATGTGAGATTGTGATGATGTGCTGTTCAATGTTTAATGATGGTATCATGTAGTCTCTCTGCTGGCCCTTACTGCATGCATTCTGATATTATTTGTGAATTTAGCCAGCCCACTCGCACGTCCACTGTAAATAACCTCTTGTTGAGACACAGAGAAAGAGAGTACGCTCGGCCTGCCAGAGAGTGACCTTATCACATCACATTATCTGCTCCATTATTCATTGGCCACAGTGACCCTAAGGATGGCATTTTTACACAGTCTGTTAGGACGTCTGTCATCACCAGGGTGGGTTCCAAACCTGGCTGCGGGCCACACACATCTATCTCTACACTAACAGCACACAGTTATTCATTATGTCAGCACCTGCTTCCAGGTCTTACACATACATTCTGTTTACCAGGGGGACTTGAAATTAGATCTGAAAAGCAGAGATATTTTTACAGTGAGCTGTACTGGTGCTGACATGATCTTTTTATGTTGATACAGATAAATTATATATCTTAAGGAAGCATCTACCTTGCCTTGCCAGCCTCCTGCCATCCCCTCAGCGTCTAATAAACCTGCCTGTGTTAAATAGTGCATGAGCGGTTTGTTACAGCTGTGGGTCTTACATTGGTTTTCCTGCGGCAGCGGGAAAGGTTTAGAAAAAGGGAGACCCGCAGGTCTTTGAGCCCTTTCAGCTCCTCTCCTTGCCCCTCACGAGGTAGCTTCCTCAGGGCATACTGATAACGCTGGCCTGCCTCCTTCATACGTCCCTTCTGAGAATTGCACAGGAAGAGGGGGAGAAAGAAACAGACAGAGAGGATAGGGGAAGACAATTTCTGACAGCTAATCCACAAAAACACTTTGTTTGAAGTCTAATAATAAAAAAAAAAAAAAGGTTTGCCACACCCCTTACAACACACCTCCTATAACATTCCCCATAACATACCTTGTAAAGCATGTTCCCTTCCTCCATCAGCTTCTGCAGCAGGATGAGGAGAATGTCTGGTTTGGAGGAAGCCATAGCCCACGTAGCATGACCTGTTAGAGTGGTACATATATTTATCTTTCTATTATCTGTCTCGCCTTGTCTCTTTTACTTTGTGTCTTGTATCAATCATGTACCTGATCGATCGTGTGGAGCCGTTTTGTAGCCTTTCGGAGAGCAACCCAGGATAGAGAAAGAGAGAGGTGAAGAGAGAGTTGGAGAAGTGGATGTAAAACTGCAGCTGCTGCAGAATAGAGAGTAACACTATACTGCATGGAAATATAAAGTGATATAAATGCAGAGCATGCAGGTGCTAAAATATAGCACATAATACAAATCTATTTAAGTAAGTCCTTATTGATTGGTTGATACAAGTAGTAAGTGAGATACAAATATGAATACACTCTTGAGTAGCGAGTTTAGCCAAAGATGTGTTGATTCAACTTTATGCTCATTTTAGAGGCTGAACTGCAGCTAGAGGAGCTGTTTAACTGTGTCGTATAATATTACATTTAGTTTTGACTATAAAATAGAGCTGCAAAGATTAATCAAATTAGTTGTCAACTATTAAATTAATCTATTTTCAACTATTTTCAAAATCGATTAATCGGTTTGAGTAATTTGTTTAAAGCTACACTGTGTAAGAATTTCTCCCATCTAGCGGTGAAATTGTATATGACAGCCAACTGAATATTACTTTCTAGCCCTTCCTCCTACGGTGGCCGAACCCGAAATTAGCTCTCTCCATTGTTTACATGCAGCCGTTCTAGCCACTCCAATATTAATCTAGTAATCTCCCCCTTGCATTCGTCACGGTGCCAATACGTGTAAGAGGGCAAAATGCGGAGGTATGTCCCTCTTTGGCTAATGTATTTTAAAGATGGAGGCGCTACATGGCTGCCGTCATTCGAGCGAGTCGCTCGTATGTATTCTGAATGATTCTGAATGTCAGATTCTCCGCTTACGAGAATACTTTGATTAGTTGGTGGAAGTAATTATACATGAATGAGTACATATTTGTGTAAGAACAAAGGGGGTTTTAGCTGAGAATCAACTCAAATGTAGATAGGGTTAAGAAAAAAAAAAATCTAAATTCTTAAGCTTCCTAAATCTGGTTTCTTCACTCCTCTATGACAGTAAACTGAATATCTTTGAGTTGTGGACAAAACAAGACATTTGAAGACGTCATCTTGGGCTTTGGGAAACAGTGATGGACATTTTTCACCATTTCTGACATTTTATAGACCAAACATTCAATCGATTAATCTATAAAAAATAATCAACAGAATAATCAACAATGAAAATAATCGTTAGTTGCAGCCCTAACATAAAATTCCTAGAGGTGGGATTTACTACAGGGCGGTTTTGGTAAGCATGGTGGTTATACCCATCTTGGATCCTTTCTTAAGCACCGAAGCCACCAGACTCGGATTCTGGCAGCCAGTCGTCCGATCTGAACCTCTGGTACTGTTGTTGTCGGCTCTCTCCAGCACCGCTCCATGTTCCACCAGGCAATGCACCTGGATGTGCATAGAATAACAACCACCTTTTATTTTTATATTTCAATTTAAGATTCTAGCAATGAAAAGGATTGTTAGATATTTCCATAATTTGGTTGATTACACACAGTAGGCCTTATTCCATTAGCTGACATTAGCAACAGAGCTGTCTGCCCCTTTATATCCTGTTTTTGGAAAGTTTTTGATCCTCAGATAGTTTTGATTATTCTCCTGCTGATTAATAGATTACATGAATGAGAATCAAAATGCTTTTTTTTACTCCACATGAACTGTGATTGCAAATGTACGTCCTGTGTTGCAGGGGAAATGATTATCATCGTGATTTTAGTAATTAGGATTTAGTTAATTTGTCTAAAATAGCTATGTTGATGCTAGTGTGGGTGATTATGTCTTTTATATTTGCATTTGTATGTTATAATGTTTTGCAACTTTTTGTAGAAGTATACACTTCTCCACCAAGATCTATAAACTGCATCTCAAACGCAGGGAGAAAAGAAAACTCATCTTTTTGGTGAGGAATATTTACAAGTAAATGCAAATAAAAGTGTTTCAAATAAAGACAGACATCTAAAAAAAATGTCCATTATCAACATGATACCATCTAAACAACAGCATGAAACCCACTGTATCGGCATCCCCATTAAGGGCAGCGAGGTCAAGAGGAGTTCGTCCCTGTCTGTCTGGTTGGTTCAGGTCTGCGCCTGCCTCCGCCAGAAGCTGCACTGCATCTTTCTGGCCCTTCAGACAGGCCCAGCTAAGTGCAGTCAGCCCATCCTGATCGGCAGAGGAGAGAGAGGCACCTGGGACCACAAACAAAGCAAATGTTGTTCTGCAGTTCATGTACAAAACATATTAAAGTGCTCATATTATGCTTTTTGGCTTTTTCCCTGTCCTTTATCGTGTTATATCTTTTTTGTGCACGTTATAGGTTTACAAAGTGAAAAAGCCCAAAGTCCACCCCAAAGGGACTTACCATCTCCAACAGAAAACATTGTTCACAAACTGCTCCAAACAGCTCTATTGTAGTCCAGCCTTTACTTCCGTGACGACCCTGTGTCACTTTGTAACACATGTTATAATGCTCACCTAGCTGCTAGCATGGCACGCCCTCATACTCTGCTTCTGATTAGCTAGTAGTCCTTACCTAGGTACTGCGCATGTGTGACTCCCAACAAAGATGGAACAGAAGTGCGATGCCTCACTCAGTAGCTAAAACAGAGAGCTCAACACACAAGCTGGAGAGAGGAGATGTAGCAATATGAAGTGAATGCTATGTCCTGTTACGCTCTGCTGTGCCCTGCTATGTCCTGTATCACCCTGCAGTGCCTTGCTATGCCATGAACTACTACAACTACTATTTCTAGTCACTGTTCCATTATCTTAATTGTTACTCTTATTGCCACTATTCATCACACTCCCAACAGTTTTGGGGGTTTTTCCTCGCGACTGTCATATTAAATGCTTGCTCTTGGGGGATTTACTAGAATTGTTGGGTCCTTGTATGTTATAGAGTGTGGTCTAGACCTACTCTATCTGTAAAGTGTCTTGAGATAACTCTTGTTATGATTTGATACTATAAATAAAATTGAATTGAATTAAACCTATTCTGGTACAACCTCTAAATACAATTATTAGCATAATATGAGCACTTTAAGATGTTAGCTTGGAAGGTGTGAGGACTCTCACCCTTTGACAGCAGGAGTTCAACAGTGCTCACGTGGCCCTCAGAGGCAGCCAGCATCAGTGCTGTGCGACCCTGCTTTTCGGTGGCATTAATATCTGCACCTTGCTTTAGCAGCAACTCTACAATCTGGAGAAGGAAGGAAAAGTATTATGAAAAAAAGGACAGAACTGGTTAAATGAAGAAAATGCTCTGCCAGTGACCAGACTCCTCCTCACCTGTGTGTGTCCATGTTTGGTGGCACTAAGCAGCGGGACCATCCCCCTGCGGTTGGGTATCTCCAGCCCTGCCCCCCGCTCCAGGAGGAACGCACACACCTCCGTCCTCCCTCTTCCTGCTGCCGCACTCAGCACTGACAGAGGGATCGTTATAGAGATGAGACGACGAGGCGGAGATGAATATGTAATTGATACATTTAGGAGAGAGATAGAAGCAGGAGTGAAAGACAGAGAAAAACAAGGTTGGTTATTTCTATAATGTATTTGATTCCAACACAGGTGTTATATTTTCTGTTTTAATACACATCTAGACATCTGACAAGTTAATCAATCAAAGACAGCTGCATTTTCTCCATCTTGTTCCTCCTCTTCAACAAGAGCATCAACAAAAGAAACAAAGTTTCCAACCATAACGCTACACCATAAATAACATGTACCCTCCTTAACCAGCCAGTGCTACTTTGACAAACGATGGGCATTTTTTTAGTATGCGAGGAGCTGGGGATAGAGGCAAGCTATTAATGCCATTCTCTAACCTCCGAGTACCCTTGATAAATGACATCATGTTTCATGTGACCTCATGCTTCAGTGAACAAATCAATTGTATATTACTGCCTTTAAAGATAAGTTATTGTCGTATATAAGACAAAGAAAATACAAAAATGTCTTTGTTAAAGGTGACTTTGTGCAGCTACACAAAATAGTAACGGGGTTAGTGAAGCTGCTGCTTTAAATATGCAAACTGAACCAGCGAAAAATGATTTTCTTATTTAAGAGCGTATTCAAAAGATATGTGCAACATCCTGAAGGGACACTCTAGGCACAATTGTCTTGGGTAATTGTAATTCCCAAAGAAGTACAAATCCCTGGTTAAGTAATCAGACTTGTATCCTTGACTGGTCCATGCAAATGGACTGTAATCCAATGATTCTAACACTAAACAAAAAACATACAACAACTCCCTAGTAGTGTACATGCAAAGGTGAATGTTTCAGAGGCTATTTCATGCTCTGACTTTTTCTATCTCAGCACTGGAGGGGACTGTGTAATAGAATTATACTATAATGGTGCTGTAGGCAGAGATACAGGCTTCATCAGACATACATTCAGGAAATGAACCTAACAGAATTCTGCAGGCTGCACTATCACATCAGGGATAGAGGTAAAAGTATTACAATTGAATAAAAGCTGCTTTCTAGATGCTACAAATGTGGCTGGGCGAGATGTTCTGTGTGATAAATGTGATGCTCCAAAAAAAAAAAAAAAAAAACCTATTTACAATCGAATTGATTTTTTGATATCAACCAGAACATCTTAAAATCATAATAGTGAAACCAGTAAGTGGGTATCTAGTACTCGTGCAGCTCTATTCAAAGAGCTCCCTGTGCATCCATATTCAGGGAAGTTAGCTGTTTAATATTTATTCATTGCACAGAACGCTAGAATGTGCCTAAAAATGCAACCTTTAAGCCATTGAGCATGACTCTAGATCCACACTGATGGACAGAAAGAGGTGAGAAAGCTAAATGTATCTGACTGAGAGGAGAAATGCACCCGTTTCTCCCCAGAGAGAGTCGTGAGCGTCCATCTGCACTGCCAGCTGTTCATCTTTCAAGTCCAGCAAGCTCTTCACCACCTGCAGGAAAACACAATTTTACAGTTCTCTGTATTGCTGGCTTGCTGTGCAGAAAGAAAACCAAAGCACTTACAGACCTTGACCACAGCCAACTGTATCTAATATATCCTCTACATCAAGCAAGGACAGGCACCATGCTCTACATAAAAAAACGAATTTCAGCAGAGTGTTTTGTCACGAGGACCATGATCTGATACGTACCTGTGTGTGTCCCACACTAGCTGCGGCTGTAATTGCCTGCTGTGCTGCCTGTGTTTTCCCAGTTACAGTTTCATTGATGTGGTGCTGCTGTGGGTCAGTGGGGATATCTGCTCCCCAATCCTGGCCCAGCAAGATGTTGATGATTTCTGCATGGCCCTTCAGCCCAGCATGGACCAGCGCACACTGGCTAGTCTTATCAGCAAGGCCCACCTGGCGTAAAGGGGTACACAGATGACTTACAACAGGTTTCCTGTAATAGGCTGGCCTAGATCAGGCCTGTTTATGTCATCTGTCTCCCAGAATAGATCCTGAGACTGTGGTGAATGTAAAACCAGGATTGTTCAGGATACCACTGGTGTAAAGGTACTGAGAGACAAAGTGTTCCGTCACAGATTGAAATCACATTTATCCATGGTAATTATGGTGGTCACACACTCCAAACCCATATTTGTCTCTCTTCCTCTTTGCACAGAAGTGACACTGACCTTGGCCCCTTTTTTGCAGAGCAGGCTGACGATGTCGACGTGTCCTGCAGCGACGGCCAGACAGAGGGGCGTCATGCCACTGTCAGTAGTCCCATCTACTGGCGCGCCCATTTCAAGCAGCAGAGCTACCATCTCCACATGCCCCAGGTGGGCGTGGACGGCCAGAATTGGGGCATGTCCAACCACCTCTGTACACCAGGTCACGCTAGCGCCACCTAGCATTAACAGACGACTTACCTGCAGGATGAAAAACATGAATAGTGTACAGTATCTCTGTATGTAAGATGCATTTGGGTGTATGAGTACTTTTTCAATGTAGAGCAGACGTATGTCACCTTGATGTTAGGTGTATATAGGTTCCGCAGGGAGGCCAACGCAGCGGATAGACTGTCTGTACTCCAGTTCACCCACATTGCCTGAAGAACGCTGGAGGACACACCTGTCTTCTTACTCAGACCCTGTGAGTGTGTGGTAGAGACACAGAAAGATAGAGAGCAACAAAGAAAGAGAGAGAATAAGTTTGCTCGGATGAGATCTGTGACGCAGAATTTGAATTGTGTCCCAGGAGTAAAGTGGTATGTACAGAGTGCAAGCCTTGCGTGCAAACAGTACAATAATCACTGTACCATGAGCGTGTTGTGGATATGAGCAGCTTTGTGTGTTTCTTTGCAATAATACACTTGTTTACGTGAATCCTTTGGGTAACGAGGTAATTCAGAAGGGATGCGGTACAATCAATTACCTTGAATATGTGAGCCTTGAGGATGTGGTGTCCCAGCTCCATTGTCTGCTGCCGGTTCAGTTTGCCCTCCTGCCTGGAGAACATGAAGGCCAGGAGAGCGTGGCCACTCCTGTAAACATGTGTATTGTACTTATTAATCAGAAATGGCCTAAGTTCTACTCTCCTTTTTTGACAAGAATTATTTTTTTTCTTTATAGTATGCATCTTAATAATTTCCTGCTGCGTGACCTTTGACTTTTAATCTCACCTAGGTTCACAGAGAAAGTCACTGCTCTCTCCATCTGCTCTCCAAACCAGCCACTCTCTGAAGGAGGGATGACACAGCATCCGTGTGCCATCCCTACGTCTCACCTACAAACACAAATGATACAGATGATGTCTTAAATCTACAGGTACAATCAATTGACATGATCACCCCCCTGCCACACACACACACACACACACACACACACACACACACACACACACACACACACACACACACACACACACACACACACACACACACACACGAGATAGGTTGTCCTCGATACTGTAAATTCTCATCTCAATTACATCTAAATTCCTAGATGTAAATGAAAAGCACGTACAAACACAACATCTAAATCTTCAAAACAAAAGCTTGAATCATTATGTACCCTTCCATGCAGTAATATCAAGAGTCTTACCATAAATCCAGCCAGGCTGTCTAATCTCAGCTGGAAGTCCTTCCACTCCAGCTCCCCCCTCACACTGCCTGCATTCAGCGCCCTGAACATTTGTTCATCAGTCAGTGGGTGCAGAGATGCCAGTGCCACATTTAGCACCGGAAGTACCCGTTCAAAGACCTCTTTATCCGGAAAGCTCACGTGACACATCAGCAGGTACACCTAACAGATATTCATAAGGTTAATGGTGTTGTGTGGGCAGACATATCTTGCATTATCTGGACTAATGAAACCATACACTGCAAAAGGGAAATAATAGAAGCTATTGTGGAACTTGGATCCTTTGAGTATTAACAACTTTGTTGAAAGCTCATGTGCAACATCCTGAAGGGAAACACGTAAATTATGAAAATAACAACAATGAAAAGTTTTTTTTTTAAAAGTACAAGAGCAAAGCTAAATGTGCAATACACAAATCCTGTTGAAAAGTATTGGTGTAAGCATTCCAGACATTTCAGCATACGTCTGGTATGATATAGTTTTGGGTTAATCTTTGAAACTAGTTTTAATAGTTAATTCTACTAAATGATCCACATTATACTTCTGCACAAACGGTCGTATTTCACTGTTACTGCCCACTACCTGGGCTTACACATCTTTAGCACACTTTTATGCATGCTTTTCCACATCCATTATCGAATCATTAAATCATCACATTTCTAGGCCATTGTGTGTATATAATAACACTTTGTCATCTGTTGTCCTATTTTGCACTGATGATTATGCAATATTAAAAATGCGTCTGTCATTTACTTTAGTCACTGTGGACTATTTTTGGCACTTTGTATGAAGTCTTTGATCCTGTCATTTTTATCTTTTATTGATCTGACTAGCACGCGAGTACACATTTTTCTTGTTTTTGTGAAAAACATGTCTGAACGATTTTATGGACATTAATTGCTTCAGCTTCAGGCGAGATGCCATTCACGGCAGACAGCTCACCGGGATGACTGACAAGTGTTAAGTGAGAACTGTGAACTTGACCAGATGAGGAGGAGGAGGAGGAGGAGGAGGAGGAGGAGGAGGAGGAGGAGGAAGAGGAGGAGGAGGAGGGTGGGTCCAGAAAATACAGTCACGAGTAAAATGTGTCTTTTTTTGCTTTTGAGGATTAAACACTGTAGTTTACATAATAAGTGAACTGATAACTTAATGAAACACTCATTACTCCATATCTGTGGTTCCCAACGTTTTTGTCAACAATTCATCCATTACTTTAAGTTAACTGTTTAAACTGGTCTGCTTGCTTTTTTCCCCCCTGCACTCTCAATCGCAACATGTGGTCTTCAGGTGTAGTTTTTTTTTTTTCTCTAATCAAAGTACAATTTCTGTCTTTTCA
The DNA here is from genome assembly GCF_008315115.2 of Sander lucioperca. Lineage (NCBI taxonomy): Eukaryota > Metazoa > Chordata > Actinopteri > Perciformes > Percidae > Sander > Sander lucioperca. Next base: position 29,991,343 of record NC_050175.1, read on the forward strand.
AATTCGCTGAGCTCATCAACAATCTTTCTACGTATCTCTGGCAACTGCACCCCTTGGGAACAAATACCTCTTGTTTGTTGGGAATCAACGTTTTACATGTCTGACCTCTGACAGGGACACAGGCACCACCAGGTAGTTTCCACCTTTCAGAGCCAGGTGCCCCTTGTGAAACAGATCCAGGGTCAGCTGAAGGTAGAGGATGGAGCCGTTGCTCCGTGTTGACAGGTGGCTGCTGAACTTGCTGAGGAGCAGCTGATCAGGGGCCGAGCCTGTGGGTGTGGTGACGTTAGCGGCGACCTGGGTGCTGCTGCTGACCCGGTGATGGATGTAGTCACTCAGGTCAGCTCCCAGATCACTGCTGTCTGGCAGGATGTCCAGAGAGATGCCAGAGAAGGGAAGAAGTGTAGTGATTTCCTGCAGATAAGAAAATGAATAAATGATGGGTGCTTGCTGGTAAAAACAGATTCCACACATAGGCACAAACACCTCAGTATTTAAAGAATAGTATGTCTTTGGCGCATTAGCTAAGGACAAATTAAAAGCACCAAAATCAGGACCCATTCGTCAGACGCTGTTGCCTCTGACTCACACAGAGCCATGGGATACAGTACAGTAAATAGTGTGACAATGACTGAAGCTCCAACATTGCTCACAGGCATCTCTCAGAGTCACATTTCATCTCCTCTCTCGCCATCCTCAACTGCTCAACACCGGCCAAAACCAGCTATGACTGATTTAAAAAAATCCATGTTATTGCAGCTCAGTTCCTCATTAACGAGGAATGACATTTTGGTTCAAGGACAAGTAATTGACTTGTGGTCGTGGACCGTGCTTCAGTTAACCCTTTCCCAACCGTTTGTGAAATATCCAGGGTGTTATACAAGAGTTCCTGTGAAATGGCTGGTAAAAAAGGAAAGAGTGAATTATGAGGGTAAAATAATAGCTGTACTCTTCATCTTTAAATTTTGGCATTTAATGCTTGCTGACTTCACATGTATCATGAAGAAAATGACCCCAAATGTATTTGGTGTATTTCCCAAACACTAATCAAATTATGTAACCGGCTGGCTGGCTGGCTGTCAAGCTCCAGACTCCCGGCAGACTCCCAGTAGTATTACCATCCATTCAGGGCATAATCTATGCAGCATTTTGAGGCTTGGCTTTCGCATTGGACAGATGTGCCTGCTGTTTGGTGGGATTACCAAACGGATTGAGAAAATACATCAGACTAGAGAGAGCGACTGTGCAAACAGCCACAGAGTCTATACCATGGCAGTAAAAGCACAACATCGAATTACATGGTGTGGGCATGTCTATGATTTGGATAATGTCAGGAGGCAAGGGGAAACTAAAAGTAAAAATACAAAATCCTATTTTCTCTCTACACCTACCTCTCTCTACGTTCTATTTGCCCAGATTTTGAGATTTCTTCCTACATCCCATAAAGTGCCCAGTGCTCACCTGGCATTAAGGCTCTGCTAGGTGCTGGATGGGCAAAAACAGGGTGCAAAAAAGAAGAGGAGCCTCCAAACACTTCAAGTCTACTGTAAATCCCGATACAAGAAAGATGAATGGAATTTAATTTGTGGCATTTAAAGAGCATTCAAATTCAAAAACAACATATTTTTCCACAAACAGCATTCTTGTTACTCCTAATAATCCACAGACCTTTCAACAGCTATATAATGCACAATTTCTTTTGGTAGAAAGCAGACCCACTGAAAACTGTTCACAGTGAGATCTTACCGTGACAATTTATCTGGAAATACACATCCATCTATGATCTATTACCTTCTTATTCTTAGCAGGGTCGCAGGGGGCTAACTTTGGGTGTACACTTACAGATATATTAGAGCGATGGATATGGTTCCCCCAGATCCCAGTCTGGCTTGCTGCCAATTTGCCAACGGCGGGACTGCAACAAAAAATTCTCTTGCGCACCCCCAAAATGTGTTCCCCATAGACCATACCTCTAGAGTTAAGTGAGAAAATATGTTACATGTAATTTGGGCGAAGCGACCCTTTGACACAGTTGTGCTGTGGTTCAGAGATCACTGTAATGCTGTAATATTAATAATCTCACTCACCACCAGACCTGTCCTGACTGTGACCACCAACTTCAGCCAGATGGGAAATTTGGAGATTATTTTGGTAATGAAAGTGGCAATGGTGTCCCCATAGTCTGGTTTATGGAATTCTGCCTCATTAAGGCTGTCGACCAATATGATGTAGTCTTCTTCAGGTAGTCTGTGCTCTAAATAAAGCAAGAGATAGAAAAAAAGAAGCACATTAAAAGACCAGATATATTAAATTAGCCTGGCAAAGAGCACAGATGGTATGATAGTTTTATCAAAATCATTTTATGGCTAAAAAAATGCGTGCATCATTGTTTTCCAGCACAGGATATGTTGAGAAAAAGACCAACTGCTAATATTGATTATATTCGGCTGAAAGGGACCAGAGGCCATTGTTGTTAATTAGCTTGAAACAGGACATATCCATCATGTTTCACATAATCTAAGCAGTCAATGCATCCCTGCAAGCCTGTGAGGACTCATACACTCAGGCACAAGGGCTTTCCATTTTTTTTCTAACCTGCTTAATAGTGATGGAGTAGACAAAACACTCCTCTTCTCAGACTGTGGAGGGCCTGGCCATAATAACACATCAATCTAGTAAACTGACTGTATCATGAGAAACTGAGGGGGCTAATACTCCCGTAACATTCACAGCCTCTCCACAGTATTTTGAGACCTTGAAATCCGGTGGGATGCTGATGATTCACCAGGGCAAAAATAACACTCATGTCCAAATGTAAATGACCTAACATCTGTTTCACACTCTACACTGTTTCAAATCGTTGACCTCAACTAAGGAAATAATCTATGGGCCCATCATGGAGTCATTAATAGGCTATTTCACACAGGAGATGGCAGTAGGCTCCCTAATTGCATGGTGAGGGAAGCAGACAGTTTTCCACCTTAAAACTGATACTATTTTAAAATTTTAAAAACTTTAATTTAAACTTGAATATTACATTTGTCTTAAAGTGTGTGTGCGTAAGTGCGTGCGTGTGTGTGTGCGTGTGTGTGTATGTAGACTTCATTACCCTTGCGCAGGCTGGCTATGGGCTCTAGGATGCCCTTTCGGAAGGCAGCAATGGGGTCTTGAACGCAGGATCGCAGGCTGAGTGTGTTTTGTAGGTGAGGCTCTTGTACCAGCAGCTCCCTGTACGGGGCAAGCTGTGGCGCTCTGGCCAACAGGGCGGCGACACTGTGCACAAACTCTGGTACCAGGCAGGTGTAGGTGTTGTCAGCCTGGCAGAAATGGTAGGCTACCACCTGACAGAAGAAAGAGGCAGGTGAAACACTGAAAACGCAAAGCTGCTGTCTGTATCCGTTTATTTCACAATAAAAGCTGGTCTAAATTATAGCTGTGTAGCTTTTATTGGTCCGGGTGGAGATCAGGACATTTTAATAGTGGGAAAAGTCAGAGTTGCTTTGGGCGATAATGCATGATTTTTCATAAAAAAATGGGAGGAACCCCACATGAATCTGAAGTTGGTCTGAAGTGTCTATGAAAAAAGAGAAAGCAATTGAAGAACAATCTGAAAAGCTCTCTTGACTATTTTGCATACACTTTTGAGACTTCAGTCAGTTTTCGCCGACTGTCCAGTCACGCACTGAGCCATGCATTTCCCCTTGAGGCAAATTTGTGATTTGTGATATTGGGCTATAAAAATGAAATTGACTTCAGGCTTTAATATCGTACTATGAGGTAAACCTTGCGGAATGTCTGGATATTCAACATAAAGCTATTTACACCTCTGTGTTTTTAGCCTATAGCCTATTTGTTTACTGAATCATGAGAAGTCATGCTGCTTTGGCTAAATCTGTTTCTGTTCGCACTGTACAGACAACAACCACCTGAATTACTTTGACACGGAAGAAAAAGTCTCAATCTGATGAACATGGGGGGGGGACAAATATTACTGCACAAATTCAGATGCTCTGTTCAGAGCGGATTTTCTGTTCATATCCCAAGAAAAAAGGAGAAAAACGACTAGTATCACAGAATATATAAACAATAAGGGTTACAATAAAATAAGACCAAGATATAAGCACAGAAATCATATTTGCAGAAATCATAGGGGTAGCTGAGTCATAACATAGTTTCATGAAACTCAACGAGAGTTTCATTCAACATATTACTGCAGAGTATATATAACACATTCACTAAATAGTTGCAAGCTGCATGGTACACAAGAGTCTGAGAAATGAAACATATCACTACTAAAAAGGGTGATTTGTGCAATACAGGACTCATACTGAACAAAAGCATAAAATACAAAAACATTGAGATAAATGGCAACTGTCTTGCTGGGGGATATTAGTTATCTGTAAACTGTAAGTGCACTTTTGCATTAAAAATTGCATTTCTAAAAGTATTCACTAATAGGGCTTAGATAGGTCCCTGTCTTGCTCAGGAGTGGTCCACATAGAATATTATCAATGATTTACTTTTGAGCAAACATCCTCACCATCACAAGTAGTCTGACTAGTTCCCATGGAAACTCTTATTGAGGCCAAGTTAGTAAATATAGAAGCTTCCATGTCATCTATGTGATGCAATCAGCAGCATGTTCTACATGTGCCCAAGAGAGGAGAAAACTACGACATTCAAATTTTGTGTCACAAATGTGCAGCCCCATAGCTCTTTAAACAGTAACAATCCTGATGTGTGTTTATCTCTTTATCCCTCTTCAGTGTTTTGTGAAGGCTCGTAACAATCATAGCTCCCTACAGTACAGCACTGTTTATGATGCTGAATTATATTACCGTGCTTTCAAATTTGGTGCAGGAAAAACATCCAGGGCTATCAAAGTATCTATAACAAGAAGCTAAATTTAGAAGCACTCCTATAATGTCAATATAGTTTTTTTCATTTTGTATGTTATAACTGCAGGTAAGTCAGCAACATCATAAATAACAAGAACCATACAGAAGTGTGTCGTTTAAATATGTATGTGTGTATGTACTCTTGTATCTTTGTGAAGACCAATCTGAGTTTTTTTTTTATTTTATTTCATTTTTGGAAATTAAGGACATTTTGGTCAGTACTTTAAAAGGCTGTTGGTGTGAAATATTTGGTTCTGGGTTTAACATTAAAATTAGGTTTAAGTTAAGAGTCGGTGGGGTAAGGCATGTAGTTCTGATGGTTAAAGGAATAGTTACATTTAATAGTAGACATTTTGGGAAATACACTTATTTGCATTCTTGTGTAGAGTTAGATGTGAAGATCGATACCACTCTCATATCTGTTCATTAAAACATGAAGCTAAAGCCCCAGCGAGCTAGCCTGGTCCTACCAGACTCTCGTACATTTCATTTGTACAGAGAGTCTGGCCACTCTCCATTGACAAGTGTTAACTTCCTTGAAGGTGGGTACTCTGTTGAAGTTTAAAACTATTGGATCTGCCATAACCATTGCTAACGTTTGGTCTAGAGTGCGGATCGGGCCGCATTTTTCTGTCTGAGCCCGGCCCGCGTCTGACAGGCATTAAGATATTTATGTCCGAGCAGACCCAAGCCCGACACAGTTAAAATCAAATTTTTTCTCATACTGATGACACAATGTACATGTAGCCTAATATGCACGTGTTTCGTTGTCACAGCTACATAAACAAATTTCCGCACACAGGAAGACGGATGTTAGGGTAATATTTTAAATTAACTTTAATCACAAAAACGAACCTTTGCATCAAGTGAAACAGACACATTGGCTACCTACATAATAAGCTGTTTTAAATTAAAAATGTTCAATGCCTTATCACGCTGATGTGACCGAGCCCGACCCGAACCCGAATATCATTTCTAAATATCTGTCCGAACCTGGCCCGTCAGGTCCCGTCGGGCTCGGGTCGGGTATCCATCCTCTAGTTTGGTCGTGACGTTGGCTTAGCATCGCTAGCGTTCGCCTTAGCCAACTCTTTCACCACTAACGGAGCGAGCTGGAAAATCAAACTTTTCCCGAACCCCGTGGGGAGGAGGGCCACAACATCATGGCCACCAACAAAACTCAGCAAAGATTGTTCCTGCTCGGGCTTTAACTTCTGGATATTCGGCAGCGTTGCTGCCACAACGGACAGAATGGCTTCGATCGCATCTTTCTCCACCGCCATTACGGAACTACAACTCAAACTAGTGCACAACCTCAACGTCATCGTTCTCAGCCACTCCCTCTATGGATTGGACCAGTAAAAATTTGACCGAAGAAAACCCGCAAATATACCGCAAACCCAGACGGAGTACTGAAGGAAAATGAAAATTGAGTGGAAGTACGTAGGAGGGCGGAGCCAGGCTACCAGCGAGCATTAACTTCCTTGAGTCTCTGGTGGTTGCCGGTCAACTTCTCCTGGCTGAGAAATAGTCCAGAACATTGGCAATTTAAGATATTACACCTTGGTTACTATACAGATTAAATAAACAAGATAAAACGTGATAATTAGTGAACTGTATAGGGGTTGGTAGACGAATTTTGAGAGAGGCAGGCTAGCTGTTTCCAGTCTTTATGCTAAGCAAACCATCTCCTGGCCTAAGCTTCATATTTAGGGTACAGACATGAGAGGGGTATTGATCCTCTCATTTGACTCTCCACAAGAAACCAAATACGCTTTTACCAAAATGCTTAATTGAGGGTTCTCACATGTATAGAAATACAAACGTGTGTGTGCATGTGTGTTTTGAGGTACCTTGGCAGCTAGGCATTTGACAACCTCCTTCCTCTGTGCTGCATCACTTGTTCCTGTAACAGCACTCAGGTTGGGCTGGGAATCAGCTGGTTTGGAGGCGGCTTTTCCCTGCTTATCCCCACCTGAACAGAGCGCAAGGCAACAAACGCAATCTGCCATTTATACCTGTTACATGAAGTCTCTGGTGTAAGCACAGGAACGCAAGGAGTAAAGTAGAATGACAATTAAACTGCTGCAGCTAATTAGTGCATCTGTAAGCAAGACTATACGGCATTAAGCAAAACCACATAAGATGTCAGCAAGAGTGTTTGTTTCAAAGAGTGCAGAATGACACGTCTGGATTCCTGCACTACTCAGACTATATCCTCTGTTAAATTTAAATCAAAATGACAACATAAAGATATCAATAAATGGAGCAATGACGTAAACAAATACATGGCTCCCTTAATTTTTGTTAACACTGTTTTAGGAAAAGGCTGAGAGACGATGATTTACAAAAATCTGTATTTTTGGTCATTCTTATTCATAACTCCAAGTGTGTTACGTTTAAGTTGAAAACAATATTAACAGCATGTCACCGTATGCAACATGCATGTATTGTGCAACGTGCAAAATTTGTTGTATGAGTGTTTGTTCCAGTGCCACTCACGATAAGAAAAAAAAACTATCGCAGTCCCCTTACACAACTGCAATCAGCAGAGAAACCTCAGGGGAGAACTTGAAAGAAAAGTGTGTGACCCAGTTACCAACTCTTCACAAAAAGTGATTTTTCCTCCAATATCTGACACGAATCTGACGTTACTGGAGCATACTGGAAAATGTATCAATTCAACTTATAGCGTTCTTCTGTGTTCTTTCACTAATGTTTTGAGATACACACAAAAACAAATTACACTGCTCTGAATGAAGATGGGAGTATTACATTTAGGGGAGGCGCTGGGGCTGTGAGGGATGCTGGGACCTCCCTGTGGCGTGTGCATGCCATGACAGCTGAGCGTCACCAACCGCCAGATGATAGCAGTCTTGCCGGATCCTGCGTTACCCACAATGACAGCACCGCGGCCCTCACAGCTGCTTGTTTTTCTCAGGACCTCCTCCAGACGTGTGAAGAGCCAATCCCGGCCAACAAAAGGTGTCTCTGCGGTGATGCCGGGGACTTCAAACAGCAGAGGTTTTAGCATGATGTCAGCTTGTTTGAATGGCACTAATCTCCCTGGATGGAGTGAGAGGAAACAGTCAAAGCTATTTAGGAATGGCTATGTAATTTTAAGCAGTGACATTGGGGAAGTGAGTACATGTTCCACACAGGTCTGCAGATGTTTCTGCACCAAACTATATTTACACACTGATCTCACCCCGAGGGTAAGTCACAAAATACCTTTGGAGTCATCATTTGTGCGTCCAGCTGTGTTGTGTTTGCGGACGGAGCTCCTGTGTCCAGCAGCCCTGTGGTTGTCCAGATAACTCAAATCCTCCAGTCGAGTGGAGCTGGTTGCTTTAAAAAGAGAGCGGGTGGGGAATGAATAGAGAGTGTGAGAGAGATGCAGGAAATGTGCAAAGATACACATGCATACCACACAAGTGTCAAATTCATTGCTTGAGTCAATTATTGTATCCATGGAGACGTGAGACAACAGTTGTTGCTCTCAATGCTCAATGACCCTGAGGAGTGAAGAGAGTGGGAAAGAAAAGAAACCAACTCATCTAACGCCCTGTAATCTCAAGCTAACATAAGTCTGAATTGACCAAATGTTTTATTCTGTCAGGACAGCAAATCTGTGATGATCACTGGAAACACATCGCTGGCTGTAACGCAAAAATGCATCAGCTCTCAATCACAGGATTACACGCAATCTTCTAATGACCAAATAAGACACATAAAAGCCAACGTGATAAAAAGAAATAAAGTAAATTTTGTACAAAAGGGCAAGAAACAAAAAGAGTTTTTTACTCCCACATTCCCCTATCCATCCACCCACTCACACTACAGAGTTTACAGGTCAGCCAGACTTGCTTTATGCAGTTCTCAAGACATTTAGCAGAGCCTTTAGTCCATGCTGCTACGAAGAATAATGAAATAGGCTTTGTGTAATCAGTTGGTTCTTACATTTGGTCTCCTGCTAAAATTTATAATATATTCCTCCAATTACAGCATATCATTAGGCTGCAAAACACAGAGTGACAAAAAAACAGAAAGCGCTGTACACTGAAATGCAATCCATCCAACAACACTCCTGTCATATCTACGATGCATTACAAATTTGTAATGTTGACACTATGTCAGAGAGGTGTTGATTCCACTCTACTGTCATTTTTGAGTCTGTATTTTCTGGTGGTTTTTATTCGATTGCCCTGTATTGTAAACCGTTTCTAATATTTTGTGGACAAAATATGTTATAGACAAAATATTACAAACATATTTCTACATGTTTCAGGTCAGTACTCTATCACTTGAACAGTCTAAAAACAGTCCATAGAAGATTTCTCATATACCAAGTAAAGTATAGTTGTTTCAACAAAACTGAACAACTGAAGTAACATCTTACTTTTAACATTTTTGTTGTTGTTTTGGCAGGTTTTGCCTTTATTTAATCGTTGCCAGGATTTACCTGGGAGACGGAACAGAGATGGATATAAAATGCAACAAAAATGGTTATGATTCAAACTCCAGAGACTAACTAACATGTGAGTATGCTTGGGAATGTTACAATGTTTCTGTCCTCGATGTAGTTTAATTCATAGGTACCGTCACATTAAGGCTCCTACACTAACATTTCATTCTTGGTTAAACTGCTTATCTGTTCTAGTCTAGTCTTAGACTGTTCCAAGTTCTCGTTCTCTCTGTTAATGAAGGATAATTTAATCTAATCTAATCCAAGTTGTTTATGACTCTAGGCATGGCAATCTATGCATACAATCACTGCACCGGGAAGTGTCTATGCTTATTGGGTTGTATGATATTGATTTTCTGAATATTTAGGTTTGCTCTTATTCATGTTATTGGGTTGTGTGTAATGCAGGATACATCTACATTTAGGTGATGGGATTGTAAATAAAATTAGTACTAACTATATATAGTAATACTAAAAAAAAGACTCAAGCTGCATAGAAAACATTAGTCAGATAGAAAAGCTATTGTTATTTTAAGAGTTTGTTTTCAATAGGAAATCACAGACTGGTCCATTTCATTCATTCATTCCTGTAACATTAAAAGAAATGATATGTAAAATCTGAAAATCTGGCATTACTGCTGCCACTAATCCCTACAGAGTGGGATAAAAAAGGAGTCCCTTTGCACTCATCTGTAAAATACAGTATATAGACCAGTCAATCGGGCAGTAGACAAGAAAGTGCAGGCCCTGGACAGATGATGACCTCACCTCACAACACTATAATCATATACTGTACATGTTAAATGCAGTCATTGGTAATCTCAGAGCATCTGAGGGAGCTGCAACACATCTCTGATCTTACAGCTTTAAAACAGCAATTGCGGTCACAGCCTGAAGATGCTGGCCAGCTACGTCCTTCAGCATCCTTCGTCATGACAAATCACCAAATCACTCCACACTCAGACGTGAGCCACACAACATAAAATGTGTTTATGCTTTCTTAACTGACATTCATGTTTACTGCATAGTGTAATACTGGACTGTCCCTCCCTCTTTTTCATTTAGAACAGAGAGAATTACACACTGAACTTGCTTTTTCACAATACTGTGGTACATACAGTTCCCTCACCCTTTTTTCTCAACACTTTTTTTTCTTTCTTTGTGCGGATCAGATCATATTCTGTAGCCTCCCTGCGTGTGTCCATCATCCTGCAGCAGCAGAGTGAGAGCGTAGTGTTAAGCTACTGAGGCCATATTATAATTTACAGGGCTTTTGGAACCTGCTCTGTGAAGTACCCAGAGGACAATGAGGGGCTACCTGATGCAAGACAAATCAATTACAGCGTGAACCCTGCAATTATAATAAAAGAAAAAAGATCAAGGACGAGCAAATAATAAATCCTGGAACACTGAAAACATTATCCTTTTCAACAGGTAGACGAGGGTTTTTAGGACAGGGGACATGAAAGAAATTACCGTACTTGTCAAGCAAGATCTGAAGTGGAGAACTGAGGATTGAAAAAAAATCCACAGTGAGGGGATGAAGAACAGTCTGTAGCAAAACAGTGTGAAGGAGGTGTGGAGTGGGATGAGAAAGCTTGCTAGCTAAAGACAGCCAGGCCAAATGGCTGAGTGGACCAATGATAGATTGAAAGAGTTTGAACATGTTTTCAGCCAGTTTGACGCAGAGACACCAGGACAGCTCATCCCTCCACCCTTGACAGTCCAGCCTGATGGGACCCTGTCCACCACAACCAGGTCTACGCTCACTGCCTGCTTTTATGTTCATTGCTGATGACAGTGTGGTTGATTACCCTCCAACCCCTGTTGATCATTTAACACTTTAAAGGTCAACTCTGCAGCCCTGGCCAAAGCCTACAGCATGCCTGATAGCACCAGCCCCTTATGATCAACCCAGCCAGCACTGATTCCACACGACCTTTTCAACCGTAAAGGAATAGTTTAACATTTTGGGAAATGCATTTATTCGCTTTCTGGCTGTGAGTTAGATGAAAACATCAATATCACTCTTATGTCTGTCCATTTTATTATTATTAAGTTGTTATTATTAAGCTACCGCTATCACCTGGTTAGCTTAGCACAAAGACTGGAAACAGGGAAATAGCTAGCCTGGCTCAGTCCAAAAGTAATAAAAATCCACCTACCAGCACCTCTAAAGCTCACTAATGAACAAGTTATATCTTGTTTATTTAATACATACAAAAATCAAAGTGCAAAAACAATAATTCACCATTATACAGGGGTTTATATGCCAGGCTATTTCTTGGCTGGAACCAGTCCATAAGCCACCGTCCAACAGCGAATTGCCCTTTTGCACGGATTAAACAAACAAGATACAACGTGCTAATAAGTGAGCTTTAGAGCTGCTGGTAGATGGATTCTGTTACCCTTGGACAGTCAGGCTAGCTGTATTGCTCTAACTAGAATTTGAAGATGGGTCTCCTGCATATAGTCTTATTATCGAAAAAAGGATTCTCCAGTGCCTTTATAGGCCAGTGGCACTGACCTGTCACATAATGAAGACCTTTAAGAGGCTGCATCTTAGGCTTCTAGTGAAAGACTCTCTCTAATTTGAATGCCAGGAAAACATACTGAAAGCATGGACACCACTAACATCATATCTGTAGTTGATGCATCTTCAGCCTCTGACTTGTTCACAAATAAAAAGAACGGGTGCTTTCGGCACTCTTTCTTTCTGCCGACAGCCATCATACTGTAGCCTACAATGCTTCTGCCAATATGGCCCCAGTCTCAGCCCACTAGGGGGCTGATGAAGTAGGTAACTGCTATTAACTCTGCAAACTGTCTTGGACTAACTTTCGTATTTCTGTGCTTGCAACAATCAGCATTTATCTCAGGAAACTTTGAGAACATGAGCTACTTTGATCCATTCTGATTATGAGGCTGTTAATGAGAACAGACAGTGAGGAACATAAGGTGATGGGGCCTCCATCTATTCTAGATTATAAATTATGCATTGACTAATTGGAAAATTAAACCTCATCATCTGCAATTCAATATATTTATATGGAATATGCTCAGTTTGTAATCAACACATTCTGTGTTCATGTTCTGCTGCTGTTAATGTTGCTGTTTTGCATACACTATCTAATGTAAACCCTACAATTTCATTATACATAATACATCATAAATCTTCGAAGATAGTCTTAAAATTTAGAGTACTGGAGTATATGTTTATAAAATCTCCATTCATTATATTCTTATCTGTAGTCTTTTTTTCTTTGCCTGACAATATTGCTGCTATAACAACAACATTTTCCATCCGGGAATAATGAAAGAGAAATTTAAATACTAGTCTCCTGTACACCGTTACTCTATGATCTAATCTTTCATGAATAGGCGCAAGGCGTCATATTCTACAATGCTATGTGGCTCGCTTCATCTTTATTCTGAATTTCATCAAGGGTGCCTAAATGAAAGCACCAGCTGACAGAAGAAACTGGCAGGCGTTACTGTGAATCCACTCCCTAGGGAATCTCTTCTTTTGCTCCCACCACAAATGAACTGACATCTAAGGAAAGAAAAAGAGCCTTGTGCACTAGCAAAGATCGTGACTGGAGAGGGAGGGGGATATTTTTATGACAACTGGAGGCCTCCCAGGACATTTAACTGGTACTGCTCACTGTGTGCATCCAGCCTCAGTGGTAAGTAGAGCACCAACACACGGTGCAATGAAGTTAGGTTCTGCATCACAGACATCTTGCAAATTCTCTGTATCGGATGAATAGTTTGAAAATGTCAAGTCAAACATCAATTCAATCAATCTGCCATTCAGTCAATATTTCTCATACCATTAATTAATCACCCGGGTCACAGCTGTCACATTCATACTCTCATTAACCTACTTCAACTACAAAATAATTGAAGCTTTAGCAACTCACTGACTAGCTCACTAATCAACACATTATGTCAAAAACTTACAAAAATAGAAGTGTAAAAACGACATGCTGTGGTTTTACAAGAGGTTATGTGTCGGACTATTTCGTGACTGGGAGCAGTGACGTTCTGGACTCTCCGCCGGTTGACTGGCAACCTCCAGGAAATATAACCTGTTAATTAGTGAGCGTTAGAGGTGCTGCTAAGCAGATTTTGTTCCCTTTGGACAGAGCCAGCCAGGCTACTTGTCTCCCCGTTTCCAGTCTTTACGCTAAGCTAAGCTAATGGGCAGCTGGCTCCAGCTCCATATTGAATGAACAGGTATGAGAGTGGTATTGATTGTCTCATCATCACTCTTAGCAAGAAAGTGAAAATAAACGTACCTGCCACAGAATTTGGACGGGGCATCACAAGGGAGGAAGTGTTGTGTAGGTGGTGCTGTGGGAGGGGTCTTTTCGGTGCTGGTGGGGTCCTGGGCTCCATGATGTCAGTTCTAGGTAAGGCCTCATCTGGTTGGGTGGTCAGATTGTCCCTTGTTGGCCCGGGATGGCGGTCCTCGTTTGCATGGCCCATTACACCAGCACCGCCCCCTGGGCCTTTATTCCTAGTCAGAACCTCACTAGAGGCGCTGCGCTCTCCATTCTCAGAGGAACTAGTGATGGTTGCTGAACCGCAAGAAAATATGGGTTAACGGAGGCAGCCAAAAAAAGAACTTCTAAAGAACATATGGCATGCAATTGCTAACTTGCATTTTCTTATCAGTTAAAATTGACTAAAGACCCAAAACTATGCATTGCCTTCCACTTCAACAAATCATATTTACTCAATCAACAATAAAATACACCTGTTTTCTCAGCCGTACACTCATCAATCAACGATACAATGTTTTACTGTACTTGATGTGCCCTTTGCACTTTTGTATTTAACTATAAATACAAACTCTATTTAGGGAGAACAATGTCCTATTTTAGGAGAATCAGACCCATAAGCAACAAAGACAGCAGTGTCCCAGTTTTGACAGGAGGGAGCTAAAGCCTTGAGGCTGAAGTGGCACAGACGACGTAGAGAAACTAGTTGTGGGGTAGAGGTACACATTAGACATGGACCTTAAACTAAGGGACACTATCATTGTGTAGGAAGGTGTGACACTTACTCACATTTGGGATTTCTGATAGGTAAGTGGTTCCACATTGAGTTAAATAGGACGCTGATGTCTTTTTAGCACTTTTTTACTTCTAGCGATGCATGGCTGGACTTTTGTATTGGACATGCTTCACCTAGTGTAAAAACAATCTAAACTCACACAATGTGGATAGACATCATTTGAAAACATGGCCAGGATTTTCAAAAGATACACAGCAGCAACTCTCACCTATGATTCCACTGTCCTTGCTCCCCAGGGTGGAGGTGGGGCTTTGAGAAGGAGGCCCAGGGCTGCTCCTGGTGATGGGTCCAGGAGCAGAACTGGGTACGGAGTTGGAGAGGGTTTCACTGGGGCTGGTGCTGGAGCTGCAGTGGGGTGAAGGTAAGGGTAAAGGCTGGGGAAAAGGCTGGCCTCCAGCACTGGTGCTCAGGGTGGAAGAGGGGCTCTCTGAACAGGGGGAGGCAGTGCTGCAGGTAAGAGTGGAGCTGGGACTCCCCCCCTGGGCAGAGGTATCACACTGAAAAAAAGGAGAGCAGAAAGATATTGATACATGATCAAGGAGGTTAAAGTGACATAAAGTTAAGATGTATCAAGAATCACAGGGAGAGACTCAACCTGATCAACTCAACTGTGCAGGGAGAATGAAAAGAAACATACCTAAGTGATATTCTTCTATTATAAAGTAAATCAACAGTTTTAGTTGCTACCCTTTTTAACAGTACTCCACTCTGCGTGACAGTGTTTGCCTTCATGCACACTGTTTTGTGTGACTGAATATGTTTGTGTGTGCACTGCACGCAGATGGGAAATGAAAGGATAATTCCAGTTATTTTCATCCTGGCTGTCATTTTCACAGTTTTTCATAAGGACGGCTGGCTGTGTTCAAAACTAAATCACTCCATGTAGACTTACAATTTACTGTAAGAGCCACTGTGCACACATTCTGCTATTCCACATGGGACTGATTTTACAAAGACAAAATGAAATGTTAACATTTTTCACAGGTGACAGGATATATTTTAAGCATCCTACAGCATCACTGTCGGAATGAGGGTACTACAGTAGTTTAAATGACTCATCTAACACCACAATATATGCAAGTTTCAGGAAATGGAAATATGTTACTGTGTTAAAATGACATGCTTTAGTTGCTTTTTGGAATTAGCAGTGTGTGTGTGTGTGTGTGTGTGTGTGTGTGTGTGTGTTTTGCATAGCAACTTGGAGCAACTGCATGTAAAGTTTTACCATGGTGCCCCATGTTCAAAAAAATTCAAACGGAAACAACACATGATAAAGTGCCCTCTGTCTAGGGTGTCCTATCAATGGAGAAAACAAGATGCAGTGCACTAATGGGTGGCCTTAAATGGAGAAAACATGATAAAGTGCTCTCTAGGCTGCCCTTCCAGTAGAGGAAATGTGATGCAGTGCCCTCAAGAGTGGCCTTAAAATTGAGAAAATATATGGCTGCCCTACATGCTAGAAAATTTGTTGTGCGTTGTTGCCCACCACATGCAGCTGGCGCCATTTTTATTTTCGCCCCTGCCCCTACGACGGCCTGAGTCCGCCACTGAGCTCTACAGTAAAGCAATGGGGTTTTGAACACAATAAGTTCATCCCAGTGGGGAAAAAAAACTACAAAAATAAGAGCCAGGCTGAAAAAAAGCTGAGATTATTCAAGCAATTATCATCATGGCTACATCTTAGCTGTATTACATCTATTGATAAACATTCCCTAAGTCCGCATTTTATAAAAGCAAAGAGAATAAATACATAGTGTACACATAATAACATCTACACAATACATTGGGACCTACCCTGCAATAAGTTTAAAGTTTAATTGTGTGATGTTTTCCATTACGTTATTCTTAGAGGAGGAAAACAGCTTTTTCACATACATGTTACAGATATTTTAATATATAGTATTTACCCTTGTCTCTTACTGAGGATTTTTTTTTTATGTGACCCGTGTGTAATGTTCAGAAGAGATTTAAAAATCTTTTGACAGCATCTTACAGAAAAGACTTTTCTAAGAAACAATGTAGTTAGTTTATATTCCTTATCCTATCGTTTGGTCACGTGCATTTCAGGTCTCCTTATTACTGATGCAACATTTCGGCAACAGAGACTGTTGGGAGACAAGGCAGCAGAGTGGAAACAGCTCACTGTTATTCCCTTTATACCAGAGCCTCATCTATCTTAGCCAGGACAACCCACATTCCTCATATGAGCCTTGCTATCACTGTGAAACTGACTGAATCTGGAGCTCAGGTGGTGGAATGAGGCTGAGAAAATGGGCCAAGGCTGAGCAATGCAAAGGCATAGAGATGGAGAGACATAAGCACATAGTAACACACATACAGAGGGGTTAAGTGAAAGGGCACTGATTATAGAAATGGAGCCCTGTGGAAGCATAGCAATACAAATAATAATGTTCCAAAATGTATATTTACATTTTTCCAATGGGGAATTTGAGTGGTCAAATCACACACAGTATTTAACACTCCTTGCACTCAACTAAATGTTAAAACTATCAACTAATCTTTAGTAAGTAATATTTAAATGTTTAAAGAAGAAACTAAGCTCTTGACGGCAATGTAATGGCTTTAAAAAAAAAAGGTTATTTCATAAACCATTGCCTTTTTATAGGACATGACAGCACAGGACCAGTGAATCAATATGCTGCCCTACCTTCTTTTCCCTCCTGTCCTCCATAGGAGAGCTAGCAGTGCCGGGCGTTGCTTCTCCCAATAAGAAGCATAGTCTGGTCATCAGTTCCTGGGTAGAAAGGGAGGAGCCCAGCTGGGGCTCCACGTGGAGGTCTGGAAAACACACACATTCAGGACACGCAGATTAACAAGCAAATGGAAAAATGGCAGGCCACATCATCTAACTGATGCTCTCGTTTCAGCTCAGCTCGCTCCAAAGATTCCCACCCAGCAGCATCGCTAGTGAACTGCGAGAAATGTATGCATCCACAGGTCAGCACAGCCCCAGCTGCCCTGATTATGAATGCACAGACAGTGGCTTTCCAGTCCCCCTGGTTGAGGCAGCAGTAAGAGGTTGTGTGAGGTTGTGAGTTTTCCTGTGCACACGCCTGCCAGGTGCTCTCGGTTAAGAGACGGGTTGTGAATTTCAATGAGCTTGGTGTCGACTCCAGAGCGGAATGAAGGAGTGCCTTGGCTCTGCCTTCTCTGTTGCTCTAGGAGAGATTGGCTGACACAGGCCATGTGCTGCATTCATTTATCACTGTTTAAAGCTCCCTGATGCTTTGACCTACAACCCAAACTCCTCTCAGGTTCACGCTCACCTCTGCAGAATAAGGCTTTAACAGTTGTCACATCTTGGTGCTTTAACCAGCTGAGCAATACAGTCCTCCGTTCTCACACCTCACCTATGTACCGTTATCAGCTGAGTAATGCTCATATTGAGTAGGCATATAAACAGAATGACAGGACATCATGGATTACAGGAACAGCTCACTCCTCCTCACAAACATCTTCGCGTTTAGACATCACATTCATTTTGCACTCACTCTCTCGTTGCTGGCTCACTCTCTTCTTTTGAGAGGTACAGCATCACATTGCTTTAATGTTCAACCCAAGTGTGTTCAAACAGGAGCCTAGCCTTGATATGATCAAGGTCAATTTTGAGAGGCAAGCTTTGTAATTATTGTTTCATAAAGCGCCCCAGTTTGTCAATACTCTATTCACTTCACAACTTCAAAAGCTACTGAAGACTTGGGTAGGAAGGGTGGATGTGTATTTCAGAGAGGGGGAGGAGAGAAAACTTTGCATTTAGTCAGCAGAGCACTGAGATCCAATCTGGAGTAACAGACTGAATGTCCAGTACTATTCATCAAACCACCCAGCAGTTGCCATTGGAAACGGGAAGCTGAGAGGTGCCTGGCAACCGGGATGGAAGATGCCTCATAAAATCTGTTAAGCCTAAGGGTAGCCCTCCGGTCAAAAACATAAAGAAAGCTTGCTCAGATGTGGGTGTTCACCCCATTATTGCTTTAATCAAACCATAAGTGTATAAGCAGCATGCAGTGAAGTCAGGGCAAAGGCTCGGGAGGAACTGTGATAAAACAAATCCACTCTCAATGATACACTGAGGATTACACAGACATCGCTAGCCCTACATTCATCTGAAAGGAAAAACTTAATGCAAAGCCTTTTACATGTAATTAAAACACACAAACACATACTCACTTTCTCTTGTATCTCATCATTCACTCACCTCTACCCCATTAATTCTCATTCAGCTTCCCTGATCAATACCTGGAAAACCCGACATGATGCTTAACACACCCACACGCTCCTGTTCTCACCTCTGTGGTCTGTCTTGCCACGGCACGAGGCGAAGACAAGAGGTTCTCTCGCGTTGGAAGAGCCATCCACAAACTCCAGCTTCCTCACCCGTCCTTCGGCCACAGCAAAGAGGGAGAAGGGAGAGGGAGGGAGAGCAGGCAGGGTGGGAGAGAGGGGAGAGGGAGGGATTGAGGGTGGAGATAAGGAGGGATATGAAATAAAGTGAGAGAGAGAGAGAGAGAGAGAGAGAGAGAGATTAAGCCTACCCAAATGAGATCTGTGGTGCAGAATTTGAATTGTGTCCCAGGAGTATAAAGCAGTATGTACAGAGTACGAGCCATGCATGCAAACAGTACAATATTCACTGTACCGTGGGCGTTTATCTATAATATATTAACACTGCTAGTGTGTATGTGTGTGTGTGTGTGTGTGTGTGTGTGTGTGTGTGTGTGTGTGTGTGTGTGTGTGATAGAGATGGCAGGGACAGCGGTGCACTCATATTGACGTGTGTGGGTGTGTCTCAATTTATGCAACATCTGAGGGTTCTTGGAAGCGCAGATTCTCTAGGACCGGAGATCATTCAGAAGGATGAGATGTTTGCGAACACTGAAATGTAGGCTACTGAATTTTTATTCTCAAGGTTATTCAGTGTTTGAATCACGCATGTGGATAGACTCGGAAACACTGTTTGACATACATTTTAATATTTGATTTTGCTTGACCACCAAACACACAAGGGCCATGATAGAGTATGTTTGTATTTGCTGTAATTTTCCTTGTCATGTTCGTTCAGTTTACTGGGGGAAAACAAGGCAGTGCTACATGCAATGAAATGTAACAGCACCTTTTTCTGAATGGCTGTACTTGCTACAGGACACTGCCACCTTGTGCTTCTTTTAAGGTGAGGCACCCCAGGTAAACATGAAGTTTGTTATTTTTGTTTAAAAAAATGTCACAGAACTTATTTTAGAGAATTTTAAAATAACATAATAACAATACACTATATTTTATTATTAGTTACAAAACTTGTTTAAACAGTGGATAATGTCTTTGTGAGTTTTACTGTTTTGACTTAATGAATAACGAAATAATAATGTGCCCCTGGATCAAAAAAAATATGTTATTTTGATTAAATAATGAAACATTTATGAGGCAGTATGTACATCGTAGAAAATACTATATTTGATCCATTTTTATAGTGTAGAAAATGCTATAAAATGAAATCAGAAAAGTCTTCCACTCAAAATGTTTTTTTTGCTTAGTGTTATTTCACTTGAATGATGTATGTGCAGAGCTGAATTTTGTTTGACAGTTGGCTGCAGAGATGGAACATGGAAAGAAAGAATGTGAAAATGGTTTCCTGCAGGATTCAAACGTGCATACATTTCAGACCGTTGGCCAACTCACGCTGGTAGTGTAGGTAAAAGTATCATGGTAGGCTACACTTGCATTGCTACATCTACCTACAGTACATGTGATGCATATGGCAGTATGTTGTTTTGAGAAATCTGCCACTCAAGTTTCTTTTAGAAATTCAGATGATGTAAACATGTAAAAAAAAAAAAAAAAAAAAAAAAAAAGTATATCTATACAAACAAAAAGAAAAAAACTTTGGACCTTTAGTTAAGATTTTATTTATTTTGTCAAGAGTTGTCTTTGATTTGATCGGGATATATATCCAGAGTAATACAATATCTTAAAACTGAATTACCCAATTGGCGTCCCTTGCCTTAAGTTATCTTATTCAATCATTTACTCTGACAATCTGTCACATGTTTTGGGGCCCTAGGGGCACAGTCTGTATGCTCTTGCATTTGCTGTCACATGTATAGAACAGCTGAACGCACAGAAGCTCTCTGCTAATCAAGGCAAACCCATGAAACAACATTCTGCTATTTTTGCAGCTTTTCCCTGATCCACGTTTTTTTTTCCCATTCTCAGTTGTTCATATTGAGTGTTTTTTTAATCCTTGTTATTATTTCAATTTAACCCACCTGTGAACTTGGTGCACGACTGGGAGGGAACAATGTCGGCCTGGCGAGGGAGAAGAGGGGAGGACGGTAAAGAAATGGACGCAACCTTGGTCAGTCTCCTCCTCGGTTTTACCGGGCTTTCAGTGTAGCCACTGTCATGGTCCTGGAAGTGTTTGGCACGCCCGGCGCTTCCCTTCTGCAAGGTGCTGTGAGTGTACACCTCACCACCTACATGAAATAGATGGGAGTGTGTAGAGAAAAGATAGAGAAGTGCAGGTGTTACGGTTAAAGAAGCATCATTTAAAAAACTTAGTTAGCACAAGTTAGCACAGTTAAAAAGACAGAGTTAATTCAACAGAACTGTGCAGCAGATATATATCGTAGAGAGAGAGAGAGAGAGAGAGAGAGAGAGAGAGAGAGAGAGAGAGAGAGAGAGAGAGAGCAGTATAAAATATGTCTCACATATGGCTGCGACAGAGGGAACATACAATATCTTGTCTTGGAGGCATATTGCTGAATGAGGTAATGGAAAGTTGGCAATGCCATGACATCTATTTAAAGGAATGTGATCACCATCAATAAAAAGGCTACACTTATATTTCAATTCAATACTCAAATCATTTTCATGTCCACTCTTAATGCAGCTGTTGAGCCTCTTCCTGCATCTTCAAATAAACATTACGCATAAGAACTCACAAAGCCAGGTGATTACAGAGGCCCTTAGTGCTACTTATATTGGTTATATCAGATTGCAGTACTTTTCCCTGTGGAATAATTCAGTCATTCACTTTCTCTTTCCTTAAATGAGTCTGTTTTTGCTGCTATTACCATGAACAAAACAGACTCAGAGGTCCACCACCTAATATTAAAAAATCCCATGATATGCTGCCGCGTTAAAAAGGGTAGAAGGATCATAGCCTTGAAACCTTTCATGATACGCTTTTGAGAAGAAGCGATATCTCTCTACAAATGATCAGAGCCATCCCAACGTACTGTAAACATACTATATCATTTTTAATGAGACTGACACAGTTCTCTATCTTACTCTCTGTTCTTGCTACCCAGAGCAGCGCATTATCAAATATTAATGGGCAACATGGTTGCTCTAATACTGAGCTCTACTTATGTTCATCTCCACTACGCAGTCTGAAATCTCCTCTGCAGATGAGCAAGTTGACAAGTTCTCCCTGTGAAAAAACATGGTGATTAGCTTCTGTTTTACAGCTAAATGTTCCAGGTGTTCAGCACACCTTTCCGTTCACATTTCACTGACATTACTACAACACGTTCAGTTTGTTTACAGCAAATACAACACTTTAACAAGTATGCAGATTTGACAGTTGTAGCCCACTCAGAAATTCTTGTGAGATCCAGTATGTTTTTAGTAGGTCAGGGTGTTTGCCTAACCCACTCTAACTTCTCCTGACACACTTTAAATGCAAGCAGCGGGACACTGTGTGAAGGACAGAACGCACTGATGAATTAGGCTAATTGAAATGGCTCTACTTAAATCACCCAAGAGAAGAGAACCTGAATATTGCCATCAAATAATGCGAGACCTAGTGTGTACAACATTAGATCTCCTCCAACACATAGTTGTGATAAGGGGGGGGGGGTAACATGTGATAACAGAATATTAAGATTCAAGCCCAAAGGTGCAATGTTGGCTTATTATTGCTGACATGCCACAGTTTTATGACACAAGTGCTTTTAGTGGTTTTGCTCTTACCTGGATGTGCCTTATTCTTTTTTTCTCCTCGTTTTCCTCCTCCATCTTTCTTGTTTCCAAACACTGCTCTGAACATAGCTGGGCTGTTGCTTAGTTCGCAGCCTATACTGCCTGCACATTAAGCAAAGTGTTCATTTGAATTAGAAACACATTATTTCAGGCAACATTAGCCTCGCTGTTGGTTCTTAATTCAGGTGTTGAAGAAGAAGTAATTAATTGGTGGTTTTGGAGACCATGAAAACTATCATTTAGTTAACTAATTTACATGCATCATTAGTAACCTATACACATAAGGGTGATTACAAATTTTAAAAAAAATGTAATCCTAAAATAAAGCCTCAACTTACCTGCTCTTAAGTCTTCTTTGATGCCTGCATGTCTTCACATAAATCCACAGGAAGCTGGTGAAAGACCATTTAAACTCGGAGTCCAATTAAGAATTGCTGCACCTCCTCAGTCAACTAAGAGTATGTTGTAAGAAGAGTCGGGCGCGCGCGTCGTGCACATGCTGTTGCGTGATGTTCCACATCTGATGTAGGCCCATCCCTTCCTATCCTTGGACACAATGATTTAATGTCTTGATTTAGTCTTGTTTGTGTTCTTTTATCTTACGGTGGTATTTCCAATTTGATCTTCATAACTTATATCACTATTCTGCTGCTGCTACAACACCACAAATAATAATAATAATAATAATAATAATAATAATAATAATAATAATAATAATAATAATAATAATAACAACATACTCACGTAGTTAAACAATGGTGGAACATAAGACTCCACTACATTCCGTAACATTGGCTGAAATTAACTGCCATAGGCCTTTTTAATAGCCTATTCCTGCATCAAACTGACATTTTAAAAATAGGCAAGACAGAGGCTATACAAATTATTTGTCTTTGGGAAATCCCCATTAGTTTTTCATCTCAAAAAGCTTTTCCCTCTGAAACATTGTTTTAAGTGTCATTTTCTGAAAACAGCATTGATAGAACAAATAAACTACAGACCGTAACGTTATTTGCACCGAAGCCTTATAAAAAAAATGGAATCCAACAAATTAACATTGTCTTACATGAGGAATGGGTTAGAAACTAATCGGCGGACAATCCTACGCACTTTTAAATTAGAGTAAAAACGAGCAATTTCCAACTGATAACACCAGGGGGTGACAATGTAAATGAATGTTTCCTCGTCGTCCTCAAGGGGCGACAATGAGCCATAACGGAACCTATTTAAACTGGAAGCTACAGTTTACTCGGTCCTTTCGCATGATGCATCGACTGGGTGCTGTGCTTTCACCAGAAGTCGACAGGAGAGTCCAGTCAGCTCGTATAATGCAAAATAACCTTCCCAGCAGTTCGATCTTCTTTTACGTTATCGACATGGTCTGTTGTAAGTATATTAGCTACACCTTGCATTTAAGTGAAACCAGTAACGTTAACTGTAAACTGAGGTTACTGGTTAGATTTAAGTTGTAACGTTAAAGTATAAATCTGTGGACACGTGTGAATTAGCTTAGCTGGAGCCATTTTGTTTCCCCGAGTAACGTAAAATCCGTCTAAAGACGTTATTAAATAAACGAAATTGACGGTTAAGTTAACGAAAAAGGAAATCTTACAGAACGCTAAACGAATGTACAGTACTTAATGATTATAAGGTTATTTTTTTTGGGGGGGGGAAGAAACACTTTCTAACAAGAATACCGGAAATGCTTCTAACCTACCGTGCCCTTATGCTAGTTAGCATTAATGCTAACTCTCCCCTGTAGCTATCCCTAACGTTACATATTCATTAGATTACCAGTCGGTGTTTCTTTCGAGGGGTTGACTTAAATGTATGTTTTGTTAGTTAGTATATTACACTAAATTGTTTGGCTATTTTCCATTGGCCGAGTTGGTTAACGTTAGACGTTATTAAATTTAGGGTCTGATACCCACAGGTGTTCTCAGTTAATCTGATTGATTAAACCTCTTCCCTGTATGGACGTGTACAGACTGTGATACTCATTTTCCTGAGTCTTCTGTTTGCTTTGTTGCACCTATTGGGGCAAAACAAATAACACATTTTATCACTCTTAGATAGTAGGTGACCTAATAAATTCCCTTTTTTAAAGCAATGGCCCACTTCCAATCTGAGCAGAGGTTTAATCTGCCAGAAACCTGAGAAAAGAGTGTGGTGTTCAGAGGCTTTAACTTAACGTTAGCCATGCTGACGCTAACGTTAAATCTTAATTTAACGTCAACGCCGCATAAGTAACAAGCTACGCGAATGTCAGGTAAAGACATAATTAACGGTTTCTTAGTAACGTTACACTACTGGATCTACTTTTGTCTCAAGAATTTAGAACTTTTGTACCAACCCGATGCTCTTAAAATGATGTTACAGCATAACATTGGTTTGTCATACATAATTGTCGATATTTTTCCCTTGGGTAATCCTGCCTTTGTTTAGAAATGCAGATGTGGCTGTAGAAGCCTAACCTTTTAAAATGCAGTGACATATTGAATTTAACAAAGATGCTGCTTTATGTAAGTAATAATGACAAATAACTCCTGATAGATAGATATATATATATATATATATATATATATATATATATATATATATATATATATATATATATATATATATATATATATTTATATTTTTGTCTTTGTCTTCTGGTAGATCATGTGCCAATTGGTGGACACCTGCATGAGCCAGATGGAGGATGATGGCTGTGTTTGCGCTTCAGGCAGAATGTCCCAGTGATGAGTGTGCTGTTGCAATGCCACAATCTGCCATGGCATTATAATTACTTGAGAAAATGGGTCTGAGAGAAACTCAACAGGACAGCTACCATCTGTAAGTCGTCATGTGTGATAATGTATGTAAAGATGTGTTTACTTTGTTCTACTGATCAAGCCTTTTAGCCTGGTCACAAGCTGCATCTTTGACAGCCTGGGCTCTCTGGTGTGAGATATCCTGGGTTTTAATATTTCAGATGCGATATTAAATGTCCCTGCGCTTTCTGCTCGCCTCTTTTCCATGGCGTCTCAGATTGAATCGGGGAGGATAACTAATTTTTTTTTTTTTTTTTTTTACTATTGTAGCTCCCATTAATCTGAAATGTTGTTTTTTCTCTTTGTCCAGTCTTAAGGTTTAAAACTTTGGGAGGTGTTGCAGCAGCTGTAACGGACACTGTTGAGCAGTCTTGGTCCGAAATTGTTACTTTGCAGGTGAGAACTTGTAATGTCGTTTTTGAGTTGGACTTAAATTTGCATCGACTGATAGACCTGAAGCAGGCTTCTTTGGCTCTGGGTTTGCATAGAGATGCTAAACTGAATCTTCCTCGCTCTTCCTGACTGCTACATTCTATAGCAGCACAGATTGAATTGAGGAATACATATGAGCTTGATGGACATGGTCTAATGTCAGATTCACAAGTGAATAGGGTTGTTTGAGATGAGCTGTGCATCGCCTGTAAAGCGGACGGGAGCCGGGGGCGATGACAAAAAGCCGCGGTCAATTCAGACAGTTTCCAGCATCCTTCAGTGTGAACAGGAAGTTACAAACCCTCACATCCTGTTAGGTCCTATTCATTAAAATGTTAGACACATCAGCTTGTACAGTCTCCAGTTTTTATTATGACAGAGTAGCCTGTTAAAATGCTCTACATGCGTTGCTGAATGGATTTAGGCTCTCTGACTTCTAAACGTCACCATCAGCGACACGTGTTCTGTACAGAATAAGCCTTTAAATCCAACAAATGGCAATTAAAATCCCTCCAAATCAAACAAGTTTATATAAAACTAGTTTAAACCAGTCAGCTAAGAGCCAGGCGTTTCCCCATCGGTGAAGTGCAACTGCAGGGCTTCTAAACTGTGGCTGCCTTGCTCTCGTGACGTTATCGTTTCCTATGTGCATGGCGTTAAGTGGTGATCGATTCTGCACAGGCCTGGCTCATCTCAAACGAGGTGTAGTGTGAGTCTTTCATTATTTCATTTCACCCACCAACTCTTGGAACTGCTTTTGTGTTAAAGACAGACCTTTTATAGAAACGGCACATCAAACGTTTCTGTCCCTTGAAATGTCAGGTCAAAACTTTGTCTGTGGGTGTTTACTATTGTCAAAATGAATCGATGTTTAATATTTAGCAGGCAGCTTATAAAATTTAACAATTTATTTGCTGTCCTATTTGTTGCAGGATTACTTTCTTTGACATTCATGTGCAGTGTTACAACTTAAAGGTTTTCTTTTTCCTTCAGGTAGAAACAAGACACTGCAAACACCTGATGAGAGATGTGGAACTTTTTTCTTCTCCCAGATGACAAACTAGCACTTGTTTGTCATTTAATGTGCCATCTATCCATCCATGGGGATCAGTGGTTAGCGCTGTTGGCTCACAGAAAGTGGGTACTGGGAGGGACACATTTTGTCTATGTATGAAAGTGCTTTGAAATGACAAAGGCTTTTTATTTTTTTTCATTCACACTGCATGTAAAAATGACAATTGTCTCAAAGAAATAAAAACCCACCTTACAAAAGCATCTTTGTTTAAACTGTTTTCAGCTCCTCTGCCCTCATATTAAACCAACTTTAGCCATAAACAAATACTGTAGACATTTGTAATGTCTTAAGCAGTGGAATACTGGTACTATTGCCTGGGGCACATTAATTGTACAAATGTGCACCATTTGTGCCAGTTGTGTGCATGGTTATTTGCTGAAGTAAGCAGTGAGCGCAAGGAAGTTTACAGATTAGAACAATGGGTCAACAGGATTAAGCCAAATAAAACCAGGTCAGGTGTTGGCTATTTGCTGTGGTTCAACAACTTAAATAGCTGTAGGTTTTGTGCTGCTGTTCTTGCATCAAACCTTAAGGCTTGATGTCATTTTAGTACAAAGTAAGATTAAACATTTATTTAAACATTTATTGCATAAGTCAAATGTAAAACGGTTTACAGCACCTGACAAAGTACAGCAATGGCACAAATCTTAAATGTTAATGCAAGTTCAGGCTGAAATTGTTTTTCCAAGTTGTGGTGCAGAAACCTTATTTTTCAAGAACGCATAATTTCAAAAAGTCTAGAAAACTTCAAAAAAACATTAAAAAATAATGCTAAGAACGAGTTTACAAATGCATAAAATGCTATGTCCTGTGCCTCTGATGGATAGGACAAATTCTAATACTGGGGCCTGTGACCTGGAGCTGTGACAGGAAATACCAGGAACAAAACTTCAGTTTTCCAATGCCCCCTTCTCGTCTCCTACAAAATAACAAGATACAACTTCTCCCTGTAAAACGCAACCGTTGCTTGACCTCATCCAGTGTGTTTCAAGACCTGATGTAAGGAAATCAGGAGAGCGCTCCAAGGCCTGGTTCCCCCCTTATCAAATTAAAAAGGTTGTGTATCGGCCTTGGGAAGGTCAGAAACTATTCGTCAATCTTTTCATCCCCTTGGTAATGTCGGTATTCTGGTTTGAGCTCCCAGGTATTCTTGTGTGTTCCCTTCACGTTGTAGATGCCGATATCACGCAAGATTTCCTTCAAGTAAATCTGGGAAAAGAAAAAGATTGAATTGCTTCTTCAGTGAGTAAACAGCACTAAAATGAGTCAGTATAAACAGTGTTATAACAACAAAAGCCCTCATGTTGTCTTACCACAGGCTGTTTGGTGATATCCACCAGATCTTTGATGTTGTAGTACTGGTGCTTCTCAAAAGCAGAGAACAACATGTCCAACACCTGCTGTTTGTCAGCTCTTGCTCTCTTGCCCTCCTCCTTCTTTTTCCGCTCATACTCAAGCTGCAGCAAAAAGTAAACAGGTCAGGCAACACATACAGGCCTACACCTTACAGAGCCATACTAGTGGCTCTTATTACCAAATTTTGCAAATGTTTTCCTCCCTTTAGTTTCCATTCATTACTGTATTTCATGAACTTAAATGTGGAAAAAGTAGAAATTTGCATGATGTAGGCAGTTCATTGCTAGGGTCATTAACAAAAATTATGCTTTGCAGAAATGTAAAGTATATATGATTTGTAGTAATTGGTTTAAAACAAGCAACACTATTTCCCATGTGCTTTTAAATTCATAATGAAAACTTGTCCAGATGTATCAAACCATGGGTTGTATGTACAGGCTACATGTATGAAACATGCACACACAAAAAATAAAGGGAGTAGATTAATGAAACAAGAAAATCCTGTATAGGTTTTATTTCTTACATTGTAATTATGGTTGGCCACAGGTTTGTAGTTGCTGGTGACAGCTTTGTCCAGCTGTTGTGACAGCCTGACTGGCTTGGCCAACTCTTCAATTTGTAACCTGTTGAGACGATGACAATGACTTTATTGCCAAGAACAATACATGACATTCACTGTGTACACTGAGTAACCTAAAAAAAAACACCTGTATGATGTAATGCAATGTAATACAAAAGCTCTGCAATTAATTCTATGTTAATAGTTATGTCTTACTTATGTTATTATGGCATCTTTAACTTTTGAATTTAAAAAAAAAATGGACCTTTGAATCTTGAATTATTCAAATTATGAATTGGTTATAGTGTATACTTATAATAATAAAGGGGTTTCTATTCCACCCAGTTTACCTATAGGTAGAGACATAATTAAGACTTAACATGCAACAAACATGAAACAATGACCTTAAGATGTCCACATACAGTTTAAGATATACATACACAACAATGTAGATAATCTACGTTCATGTATCTAACATTGCATTGCAATGCAGGTCCTAAACATACTAAATTGTGTGTGTACATCATTTCAAAAATACTTACCTTTTCAGCCTCATATAGCCTTCGCTAACAGCGGGTCTGCACTCTGCTCTCTGCACTACCACTCCCTCCAAGGCTATTTTATCTGAAAAAGAGGATAGTTAATTAAAACCTCAATAAAAACTTGTTGTGCATGTTTACTTCATACGTAGGGAAGGGTGAGCAGTTCCATGTGTGTAAGAGAGAAGAGATGAAAGCAGACACTGAATTACTGGGTAATGCATTTGGAGAAAAAATAAATAAATACTTTTTATAGGAATAATTCAGTCCAGGCTCTCTATTAAAGTTGAGAGAAATATGTCAGAGCAATCAAGAGTCACTTTCTGAAACGGCACAATTGTGCTTTAATCACTCAGATACTCTAACTGCACTCATCATGATGTGACTGCAACAAACCATCTTGACCACACACACACACACACACACACACACACACCTCTGTAATCCACCAAAAAGTCTTAAATTCAGTACAATTGTCCTTTTTCCTATTCATCCTTAAAAATCTATTCTATAAAAAAAATAATTCCCACTTTTTCAAACACTATTTTCAAACCAGCCACATTGGCTGGCTACTGGCTCAGAATGGAGGTCACGCTGTACCTTCTTAAACCTTAAATTTATATACATAGATCAGCCGCACCATGTCTTACTTAATGAATGTGTAAGCCACAGCAAGGGTTTATGCCAAATGACACTGTTCAATGTAAATACGTATTTAATCAGCATTATGGCCAATAACATATGTTTGTATGCAATTGAACATTTGCAT
The DNA here is from genome assembly GCF_008315115.2 of Sander lucioperca. Lineage (NCBI taxonomy): Eukaryota > Metazoa > Chordata > Actinopteri > Perciformes > Percidae > Sander > Sander lucioperca. The sequence continues at coordinate 30,021,335 of NC_050175.1, forward strand.
ACCGAATGAGAATCAGGTTTATTGCCAAAGTACGTTACACTTACACGCATGGTGGTTGGTGCATACATAAAACAACCAAACATATTACACATTAATATGAAATAAACAATAAAACACATATAGAAAAACTGAATTTACAACAAATACAAGACAAAACAGCAAGCACCAAACCACCAACGCCCGTAGTTCGCGCCATCTTGAAATTGAGTAAGAAGTCAGTTATAGCTTTGGCCTTCCAGGTGTAGGAGTAAGTAAGCGAAAGTCTGCTGGCCATGAAAGTTGAGGACCAGGACAGTTTGTCTCATATACAACAGCTTTATAAATCTCACCAATCGACAGGAAATTGCGAATGAGACATCATTGAAACGACTACTTGATCCACTGCAAAGTCATTGCTTATTTACTTGTAGTTTTGAATGAAGCTTGCTGACGTGCATATAGCAGATCTAGACTAACAAACACCCAAATAACAATTCTCTTTGCCAACACAATGTGACAACTGGACTGGCATTACAACCATCAACACGAGCAGGGAGAACTTTGCTCAAGCGCAGTGTCGCCTAGTCTGCCCACAGACTCCTTTCCATCCTCCAATCAAGATGGTGCAAACAAAGTGCAGATTCATATGAATTTTACAATTATGCTCAAAAAGAGAAGAAGCCCATGTTAGGCTTCACAGTGTTCACTGTGTCTACAGTTTTGGTACCAATATATGCATCTTCCAAAGCATGTCTATGGGCTACTGTTGTGATACTGCAAATGCCATTTATTAATAGAAATAACGGACACTGTGTGTGTCTGATTCCCAGTGGCACCAACCACCAACTTTGTCACTCGCTGGCGAAACGGAGGACTCACCTGGACCTGCCCCCGCCCCCGAAACTGAGCTGCTGCCATCAGATCTTTCTTCTAACTGGCCTACAGGAAGGGAGGGAGGGATGGTAAACATGAAAACACAGGGGATGGAAGATGGACGAAAGAGGGGATCGAACAACAAGAACCACACCCAGGGTTTAGTCGCACACGAAAATGTTTAATCACACAGAGCTTCTCGGTGTAATCTCTGATGAGTACACGCGCGTGCACATGAGCAAAGCAAGCATGCCCTCACAAAAAGCGAGCACAGATACACTGTCCCACCACGAATACACATCCATGACAGGGCTGCACAAATACTGAACGCATTATTTTAACCAAATTCATTTTCATAAGAGAAGACTGTATGTTACCAAAGCATTTCTCTAAGTGTTAAGCAAATAGTACACACTTAACTGCAATTTGAAAAATGCAGCAGTAACTACCTCTCCTTTTGTTGTTGAATTTCATGTTGTGATGCCTTACTATATTAGCAATTGCCTTATTGGCAAGGTCTGTATTGAAAAATAAGTTTTACATCAAGTCGTACCTAAAAAATTGTTTTTAGAACATTACACCAACTGTGCAGCCCACCCACACACACACACACACACACACACACACCCACACACACGGAAATTCAAACCAAAAAAACCCATGCACAAATCAAATCAGCTCCAAATTCAGCAATGATTTGTGTTGATATTGATCTACTCTATGTTAAATTAATTCCAAATGGGGCCATTGTGCCCGATCATAAACACAATCTGCTGAGGTGATTGACAGTGGACTGAAAAGGTTCAACCACAAATAAATGACTGACATAGGTTCAAACACTAAAACTAAAATGCCCTTTTACATAGAGACAGAAACACAGATCAGACTGGATGAAGACAAATTGCCCACATACCAGCTCTCTTCTTCTTCTTCTTCTTCTTTTTCCATTGAGTGTTCACTTATCCACTATGAACCGTATATTTCTTATATGTTGGGTCTGAGGACAAACTCACACTCTAGGAAAAATCTGCTGAGAGTTCACAACACAGAGACAAGCAGGGCAAGCAAGGAAAAGACTGTGCGTCAAGACAGCAAGCTGTAGAAAGAGTAGCGTGGGTGCCTGCACCCACCTGATCACACAGAACTTACCTCTGGGCTCTAGTACAAACAGCTATTTTACATCACAGAAAACTAAACGTGTGCCTCATCTTGCAGCAGCAAACACTCAGCATCCTCCAGCTGGCCTCAAAAATATAAACAGACACTCACCTGATGAAGTTTCTGTGAAGACCGCCAACGTCTGACCTCCCACTGTCTGCATAGTGAACGGGTGCTCGCGAGGCGCAGACACCGTCTTGTCTTCTATACCCTCAATCACAGTCAGCTCTTCGTTCAAAGTGAAAGACACCTGTAAAGAGCAGTGTCATCCACATTGAAACTTCTCGGCCCCTTTCCTTACTTTTGAGCTTACTGCCATTATCCTGTGTCAAGTACAGCAGTAAAACAGGGCACACAGTCACGTTCTATTCTCGACACTTACATACACGTGAAGTACTTCAAATCACCAATCATGACTATATTTACTAAAGTAAATGTCAGAAAAGATCTGTGAGAATCTGATTGCAAACAGGTATCACTAAAATGCAGTAAAAAGAAACATACTTGGCTGGCTTTGACTGAGTATACAATCAAAAAAAAAAAAGTATTAGTATTTAATTATAAATGTCACAAACAAAACTAAATTAAGTTTTGTTAACGTTACCTATTATAAATAATTTCTTTCAAAATAATGATCATCTCCAAGACCTACAAAAGGCCTTGAAAAAAAGTTTACAACTAGCACAAATTCTACAGTTAAATATGCACAATTCAGATTGCGACTAAAATTAACTGTTGCATGTACACAAAACATTTTAAGCATGCACTGAAACAAAAAGTAGGTTGTGTTAAACCATTTTTTTATTCCAGAGATGGTATTTAGCCTAGGGCTGGGCGATAGGGAGAAAATCAGATATCACGATATTCTTGACCAAATACCTCGATATCGATATTGCGGCGATAATCTAGGGTTGACAATTGGTGCTTTAACTAAATATCTTCACCCTTAGATTTTAGATAAATAATCATCAGTAATGTGGACATAGTGTCTAAGTGGGGAAAAGGCAAATAATAGAACAGCTAGAACAGTCTGGTAAGTTCAGAAAAGTACATCACTTTACTGTAATGCAGCCTTTAAAACCAATATAAGACAACACTTATGTCATATCACGATATTATGATATCCAAAATCTAAGACGATATCTAGTCTCATATCACGATATCGATATAATATCGATATATTGCCCAGCCCTAATTATGCCTTTATAAATTAACGTACGTTTCCCCCAAAACTGACTATGGTGCATAACTACCTACATATTGCGTGTGTACTACATTGTAAGGATGGCTTTCATCATCATGCTATTGTATATGGCAGATGTCCATTAACAGGATGCATTGTACTTCTTTCAAACATCACTTACCTCTGCTTTTCCTTGGTTTCCTTTCCTTGGAGATAAAAAAAAATAAATAATGAACATAATTAGAATTAATTGATTGGCAAAATAACAAGGTATTCAATTTTATTTGAAATGCATTATTAATAGTATAACAAAAAAAACATCATATATGTATAGGCATATACAGTATAGGCTAACTTTCTAAGTCACCACAATAATTTTACCCTTCATCTACTACATCACTACATTTTTAATTTTCTCTCTTCCCCTTCCAACGTTGTGCATTGACTGCATCACTTAATGTGAACTCAGAGACACACAATAACAGGCTGAGGCTTCTGGTATTTGTTGTTTCACATACTTGCAGATTCGGAGTTTCCCGACCTCGCCTCTGCCAGTCGCTTTTGCCCATTGCTGAGAGAGGTATTTGGGCACCTGCGTGGAGAAACATGGTTAAAGATAATTTTATGAGGGCGGCTATTACACCTTGACGATGGGCCTTTTTGGTATTAACATCAATATAGGAGCTAACGTTATCCCTTTTATATGCGGTCCTTTGTCACCGCCAATTGTCCAAATCTCTTTAAAACACATGGTAAGAAAGGAACCACAACGTGCTGTTGTGATGAAGTTGAACCCAACTGAACTAAATGATGGTGGTGACGTTATGCATTGTTATGTGTCTGGAGACTGCACTCATTCACATTGTTGCAAACTATATTATATTGCCACCATTAGGTAAACACGTTACTTTGGCAGCTCCGTGTATTGGGCAGTTCTCTCCAAACAGATCATGAAACAGATGTGCACTGCAGAACTCAGCTACCTCACGTTACCGCTTCCACTGTTATTCTGATTTTGTTTACGTTGGTTGTATTGCCAAACGATGGTTTGTAGTTAACGTTAAATTAATAGGTTATGTTGCGTTGGGCATAACATATTAATCTTATGATTCGTAGTAACGCCCTGTTTAATTAAGCCAAAGTTGGCTAACGTCAACAGTTTATGAACTTAGCTAACCTTACAACGCACGGCTTCATGTGATGGCAGCGGTAACGTTAGATGCTAAGCTACGTTACTATTAGCCTATGCTGTCTTTTACATTAATGCATGCTTCTATATCGCAATGAACTAGCGTTTTTACCTTTACAAGCCACACACCCGTGTTCTGCTTGGCACCAGTTAAATCCACTTCTCCTTTCTCGGACATGTTTTAAAATGATGCTTCTGGTTAGCTAAATGCAACCGCCACACGCATGCGTAAAAGAAATACGAAAGTATGGCGACTGTGATGGTCCATACCACTCTGTACGTCCTTTTAATTTTGACCATGTGTGCAGTGTTTATCCCTCACACGTTCATAAATAATAATGTATGTTTTAGAATATAACATGTAAAAGTTTAAAACACAAAGTTTAATGAACTTTTTTTGCAAAAGCAGTTTATTGGACACATTGAAGATTGCAAAGCTACAGGGAGTGCATGCGGCATAACAATGCATTTTACAGCAATCTGTACAAAAGGTGTTTCACAAAATCAACCATATCAATGTAGGAAAATATGTCATTTATTTGAGTAATTCCTTCCATATCATCGGCCCTAATTCAGTGTCTCCTGAAAAAACCCAAGCTCCACCAGCTGCTGCTTTATAACTTGAATCAGTTTGAAAACCTATGCTGTACCATGGCACCCAGTCACTGACATAAACTCCCTGAAATGGACCTGTCTGCCATGTCTATATAGTTTGTTTGTTATTTGTGACATGAGTATCTGTACAAACACAGTCCATATTTTACAAAACCTGTATGAAAATTTCACCAGCCAGACTGTAACTGAAGGTCTGCCCGTTCAAACATCTTTCTAACATTTTGACAATTTGTTACAGGAACATTCGGTCCCTGCTGTGGGAGAATCGTGTGTTCAGTTCCTGAGATTTCTTCAGCAGCCGCTGCTTCTGCGCCTCATCAAAGCGATTCACCTGCAAGTCTTCATCTCGATCGAACGGTCTCCTCTCCACTGGTTTGTCAGCCTTCTCCTTTGCTTTTTCCTTCATCTTCTTTGTGTGCATACTCACCAGAGACTCAGCACGTTTAGACTCCTGATAACAGGGAGTGAGTAGGGAAATTTTAGTTCCGAGCTTCGTGTGAACAAATGTACATAACATCTGGCATTCATTTGATACAGGGACATTTAGGACAAAAGAATGATTGAGGTAATACCACTTACGTTATACTTAGATACTTTATCTGCCATTTCCACGTCCCTCTTAGAGACTTGTGGGACATCGTCTATCTCCACCTCACCCTTCTTCTTTCGCTCAAGATGTTCCTATTGGTCAAGAATAGACCCATGAAATACAGGGAAGTAATTATATATATATATATATATATATATAAGCTACACAATGTTTAATAGGAATTATCAATAATAAGTATAAAGATATGTTCTATTTCATGAAATACCCTGGTCTTGCGCTCAATGTCTGCTGGTGTATCTGTCCAAATGGAGCGATCCTTGTTCTCTGGACCCGACTTCTTCTTGAAGGTTCGAGCCCCCAAGCCAATGTGCTGCAGTTCTGGTGGGAGCTCTGTCATCCATGTTTCTCTGGCCAGCACCTCAGGAGTGTCCTGTTCAAACACAGAAATACACACATAAACAAATTCAGACAGCAGAGGAGGAAAACCTTTAAAAGGCATAAAAAAAAAAAAAAAAGAACAAGACACCCTAGTGTATTTTGCTTAAAGTGCTCATATTATGCTTTTTTCCCTTTCTTTTATAGTGTGCATGTTTGTGCATGTTATAGGTTTACAAAGTGAAAAAGCCCAAAGTCCACCCCAAAGGGACTTACCATCTCCAACAGAAAACACTGTTCACAAACTGCTCCAAACAGCTCTGTTGTAGTCCAGCCTTTACTTCTGTGACAAACGTGCGTCACTTTGTAACACACGTTATAATGCTCGCCTAGCTGCTAGCGTGGTACGCCCTCATACTCTGCAACTGACTGGCTAGTAGTCCTTACCTAGCTACTGCACATGTGCGACTCCCAACAAAGATGGAACAGAAGTGTGATGTCTCACTCTGTAGCTAAAACAGAGAGCTCAACACACAGGGTGAAAAGAGGAGCTGCAGCAATGTGCAGTACACCAAAAATATGGTGTTTTTTGAAAATTAAACCATGTAAACCTATTCTGGTATAACCTCTAAATACAATTATGAACCTGAAAATGAGCATATATGAACACTTTAAATATTGCTATTGTGTTTCTATGCTATTACATCCCCTTCCCCCTGTTGACAGGTCAATCTGTAAGTATGTAACTGAAGAGTTTGTATAGTGTAGACTATGCAGATAAAACTGGGGGGGATAAAAGAGGACTCACATCTCCTATCAGCTTCTCTTTCATCCTTCGTGCTCTGCGCTCAAAGTCCAGAGCCACGGAGTCTTCAATAGGCCCTTTTGGCGGCATGGGTCCAATCACATCATCATCCTCTCCCTCGCTGCTGGAGGACTCAGCCTGGTAGCCAGGGGGAAGGGCAGGCCCTGGGAAATCCTCTCCATCTTCCCCATCATTGTCATCATCGTTTTCATACGCTGCTCTTCGAAACCCAGGAGGCAAAGCTGGTCCCAGCACAGGCGGTCTGAGGGAACAGAATGTAAAAGTACAGATTCCACAGTTAACAAATTATCCACAAGACAAATAACAATATTAATTCACGTGCTCACCTTTCTGGTGAACTCTGTTGTTTCCTGAATCCTGGTGGTAGGGCTGGTCCAAAGAAACCATCATCATCTTTTTCTTGTGCCTTTGTGTTCTGCACCCTGTTCAAAAGACATGTTGCCGTTTAGTTTGTTGACCATTTATTTCTATAACTTCTAGTCCATTAGTGAACCTACTTGTCTGCAGATCTTTCTGCAGCTGTGTGTCTTGTTTTGGCTCTTTTGGCCGCCACCTCCTGTTCACTGTCATCCGAGGAGCTCGACGGTTCTCCCAGTTTATAGCCAGGAGGCAAAGCAGGGCCAGAGACTAACACAGGGTTAGACAAGAAAAACACATTACCTACCATGAAAAAGGCGACCTGATGCCAATATTAGTGATTTATACACAATTTAATCGAAAGTAAGGGTGGTATTTTGTCTTATACTTACATCCTTCATCACTATCAGAGTCGTCATCCCTCTCCTCCTTTATGCACATCGGGGGTAAAGCAGGTCTGATTGACGACATATTTTAAACGGATGGCTTACTTACTGAGTCACGTAGTTTTAGCAATTTCTATCAAAGTAAAGAAACCAACTAAAAGCTTCTCCATAAACAAGACAAAACACAGATTCGCTAGAGGAACCTCGAATGACGAATTTCACCTTTAACCCAGGAAGTAAACACAATGAGGCTTCAGTCTGTGAAGTTAGCTGAAGATGAACTAAAACCAGAAGTAAGCCTTGCAAGAATAAAAGCACAATAAATGATATGTTTTAATTGATGGACTATTATACCTTACCCTGGAGGCTGTTGCTTGTTACTTATGCAGTCATGTAGACTTCTGGTGTGCATTAATTACATAATACATTAGCAATCAATTGCACTTTGGTGTAATACAGTTGAGAGTGCTTTTGATGAATACATTACATATCAGTTAAAAGTCTAACTAGCCATTTGTATGTCAAACCCTAGCACGTTTATTTATTTTTGTTTTCTTTATGTGTCTGAGCATTTTACATGGCATCATGTTTTATTATTTTAAGAATTTGTGTAAAAATCCTAACAAAAATATTGTTTACATAAATATATCAGTTAACATAGTATGTTAGGTTAATGTGTCTTTTCTAATATGAGTAATAGCTCTAGAGCTATTATTTCAGAGTCATCCTCTTTAGTTGTAGTAATTTTGTTCTTCTGTTTGTACTGTATGAAATAAATAAATACATGCATACACACACACACACACACACACACACACACACACACACACACACACACACACACACACACACACACACACACAGTCTAGTTTGTGCTTAGAACTTTTTTATGTTAAGTGCACTAATTTATTTTGTCAACATATTCTGGGGAAAAACATAAAAAAAACCTCCCTCTCAAGTAGGCTAGCTACATGTTTCCCCAATGTAGTGCTTTTACGTGAATATTTTATTTTGAAGGCTAAGACCGGAAGCTTGTATCTATAGTATTTTAGCGTAACGTTACTAGACACCGGTCAGACTACAACACGGTCTCATCTTTGTCGACTTTCAGGAGGACGTCAGACACATGAAGAGATGCTTGCCATATTTTGAAAGAAATCGTCCATTTAAGAATATATAAAATGGGTAAAAAGGATAAAGGAGATCGGGGTGAGTTGCTAATGCTCTGGTTCAGCCTAGCTAGCTGTTAACATTAGCTAACGTTTAAAGTTACTGTGGCAAGCTGAAAGATGAAGATATTGTTAACTGAAACTCCCTGCTGTGTAACGTTATTGCTGACCACACTGTAGTTTTTCATCTGGAGTCTTTAAACGCCATTGATTCACGTTATTCCATGTCTTGCTATAGGGTAATGTTAGCATGTGTAGTGAAAGGTTTTAACGTTAACGTTACCTGATATTTGTCAAACTGTGAAGAGTAAAACGCAGCCTAAAATGATTAATTAAAACGCAGGAATCGGTCATAAACTACATGACGTATTGACAAATGCGTGTGTAATAAAGCACACAGCGTCTTTTAACACACACACACACACACACACACACACACACACACACACACACACACACACACACACACCTATTTGACAAAAACACACAACTAAGAGAACTAATATATTTCTGTTGTAAGTGATTTGTCCACCTCCATTACTGGGAATGTTTTTTCTAACTCATACAGACAAGAAGTCCAAGAAGCGTTTCTATGAGGAGGAAGAAGATGAAGAAGAGGTAGTGGGCAGCGAGTCTCAGGAGGCCATACCTGCTGCTGCAGGGAAACAAGTGGATGAGTCCAGTACAAAACTGGATGAATATGGAGCCAAAGATTATCGTGTTCAGATGATGTTGAAGAATGATCACTCTTCACGCCCCCTCTGGGTGGTAAGATGGGTTTGGATTGTGGATTTCCGCACTTTAGACAGTTTACAAATTAAAAACTTGGTGGTCGTCTTGCTGATTTTTCACAATATTATAAGAGATGTCTCTTTTGTATTTCTTTCTCATCTCTTTTTTTTTTTTTTTTAATTCTTATCTCCTCCAGGCTCCAGATGGACACATATTTCTGGAAGCCTTCTCACCAGTGTATAAGTACGCCCAGGATTTCATGGTGGCCATTGCAGAACCAGTGTGCCGGCCTAATCATATTCATGAGTACAAGCTGACGGCCTACTCCCTGTATGCAGCTGTCAGTGTGGGGCTGCAGACCTCTGATATTGTGGAGTACCTGCAGAAACTCAGCAAGACGTCGTTACCTGATGGAATCGTGCAGTTCATTCAGGTCTGAATGAGAGAGTACCTGGAGTTTTGATGGAAGAGGACCATTTCCAAATGTATTGTTTTAAGTTGTGTGCAAAATGTGGTTATTTATTCATTGCATTTTATCCCTTTCCTTCTCTCAGCTCTGCACAGTGAGCTATGGCAAAGTCAAACTGGTGCTCAAGCACAACAGGTAAAGTAATTTCAACAACCATTCCTTCTGTCTTTATATCATTAATCATTCCCTCGGCACTCTTCTTAAACTGTGCTTCCTGTCTACCTTCAGGTATTTTGTTGAGAGTACCTTCCCTGATGTGATCCAGCGCCTTCTGCAGGACAACGTGATCCGTGAATGCCGTCTCCGCACTGCAGACGGAGCAGACACTGAGCTTATTACTGAAGTCATCTACAGCAAGTCAGCAGTATGCCATCCAACTTTTTTTTTTTTTACACACACACACACACACACACACACACACACATATAAAGTAATGTATTATTGTTTTAAATTTAAATAATTTAAACATGTTATAAACAATTACATTTGTTTATAGCCAGTAAAATAAAGGCTTTTAAAATAATTTTGAAGAAGAGTGCCTTGGATTTTCCTTTTTTCTACACTTTATTGAATTCCCGACCCCAAAGAGCACCTTCAAACATTTGACTGAACTACCTGAGCACCCTGGACTTTTTTGTCTTTCCAATTACATTTGTGTGTTTACTGCGCAATGTTGGTGCATTATGACACATTGTAACAACATAATAATAATGACACAAGGAAGGATGTCTTTTGATCCAGGAACTAAACAGTCATATCAGGCCCTTTTAGGTTTTTTCTAACCTGTCAGTTATTCTACCATCTAATTTGAAAATCAGTAACAAGTTGTGCTTTGGAAATATCCTTGTAGAGGGCCAACAGGAGTTGTAACTGTTGCCCTGGTCATTCACTAACAAATGTCCCTCGATGTCTCCTTCTGACAGATTTCCAAGTCTATCGAGGAAAAGGGAGGTACTTCCACCTCGCAGCAGCCCAGCGATGGACAAACTTCAACCCAGCAAGTCCCTGAGGACATCTTCAGCTACTATGAGCAGATGGATAAAGAAGAGGAGGAAGAGGAAGAGACTCAGACTGTGTCTTTTGAGATTCGCCAGGTACACATCAGATTTATGATCTCTTATTTTTGCTGTTTCACTACTACATACTAAACATTACTGCTGACATTTATGCCATTCATGTTTTGTAGCTTTATTTAAAAGTTAGTACCCTGCTTAAAAAATGTAATCCCATTTCTATACCCTACTCTCAACTGTTCTTCTCTGACCTGGTGTAGGAGATGATTGAAGAACTGCAGAAGCGTTGTATTCAGCTGGAGTACCCCCTCCTAGCAGAGTATGACTTCCGCAATGATACAGTCAACCCAGACATCAACATAGATCTGAAGCCCACTGCTGTGTTGCGGCCCTACCAGGAAAAGAGTCTGCGCAAGATGTTTGGGAATGGACGTGCTCGCTCTGGGGTCATCGTGCTGCCCTGCGGTGAGTCAGCTGGTTTACTGCAGTCAAGGGAGGACGAGACATTGAGGGACAAAACTGAAAGGATACGCCCCAAAGCATTTCATCACAAAATGAAAATCAACTTGAATATGAAATACTAATGTATTATATAAAATGTTCAAAATATTAGCTTAGCCAAGTGGTTTCCAGCCTGGGGTCTGGGCACTCCTCAGGGGGGCGGCAAAGATCACAGGGGGTGCGCAAGTCTTTATCTGGTTTGAGGTTGAGGTAAAAAAATAATATTTGCACGTTTAACAAGTTATGAGAAACGTAAAAATGTGCTGATAACTGCTCTGTATCAAAAAAGAAAGTAAGGCTGTATCTCGAGAGTTACCTCAACTTCGGTTTCGGGGGGGGGGGGGGCTCAGCTTTTTTTAGACATAAATGGGGGGGCGCCAAGGAAAAAAGGTTGGGAACCACTGGCTTAGCCCATATAAAAAAAAAAAGGGGATATACTCTTGTACTAAGTAGATTTTTCTTGAGTATACCCTCAACTAGGGATGTAACTGTATGAAATTTTAACCTCACGGTTATAGTGACCAAAATTATCACGGTTTTCGGTATTATCGCGGTATTCTTAAAAGTGTGTTAAATATGTTCAGAAAGCACTGATAGGCCTACACAAGCTGAATGCTGCCATGATTCCAACTTCAAGAAACGCATGTTGTAAGCTACGCAGTGCGCCTGCGCGGCAACTTCAGGAGACTCGGATGAAGCTGGGAAGAATTAAACACGCGGTTTCCACACCGTGGTAATCCACCGTGATAATAATGATACTTTAAATGAAAATGGTAATTGTTACCGTCAACATTTTTATCGTGGTTTACCGTTACACCGGTAATCATTACATCCCTACCCTCAACCCAAACTATTACTAACTACTGTATTGGTAATCTTTTGTAGCATCAATGTTGTGTGTAAAAAGCTTGTATGTCTCAATATTTTATCTCCACATTGCTTTCCAGGAGCGGGTAAATCTCTGGTGGGCGTGACAGCAGCGTGCACGGTGCGTAAACGCTGCTTAGTGTTGGGGAACTCCTCGGTGTCAGTGGAGCAGTGGAAAGCTCAGTTCAAGATGTGGTCCACTATCGACGACTCGCAGATTTGCCGCTTCACTTCCGACGCCAAGGACAAGCCCATCGGCTGCTCAGTGGCCATCAGCACCTACTCTATGCTGGGTCACACCACCAAGCGCTCCTGGGAGGCTGAGAGAGTCATGGAGTGGATGCGGAGCCAGGAATGGGGACTCATTATCCTGGATGAGGTGCACACTATCCCTGGTGAGTTGTTCTGAAATGGATCTGATACTGCCTAAAACGCTGGCATCGCTATCGGCGAGTATGTGAGTCTATGTAGCGATTCAATGCCACGCCATTTAGCCCCAAAAATCTACTCTTAAGTAGTTTATGTTCTGTTTCCGTTACACTGACTGTCAAAGTAGATAATAAAAGAAAGTTATTTGGCATTCATTCTGGCTCTGTAACCTGAGCCAGGCCATACGAACAATGAAAGCAACCATATAACATCACAGGGTTAGTAGATTTTTTTTTACGCATTGGTATCGGATCAGTACTCGGTATCGGGAAGGAAAAAATTGTATTGGAACATCTGTAGTTATTGTACATCAGTTTTCCAGACAACTCGATATTACCTTCCAATGTAACTGCCTCATGCAAACAATATTTTGAGGTAATGCTTCGGGTTATAGTGCGATTATAGACACATGATTTAGACACATATATCGGTGATATTAATACTTGTATTCTGTGCTTTCTGTAGCCAAGATGTTCCGTCGTGTTCTGACCATTGTCCAGGCACATTGCAAAATGGGGCTCACTGCCACACTGGTCAGGGAAGATGACAAGATTGTGGACCTGAACTTCCTAATTGGCCCTAAACTATTTGAGGCCAACTGGATGGAATTGCAGAACAACGGCTACATTGCCAAAGTCCAGTGTGCAGAGGTGAGTCTTGCAGTGTTATACCATAAATTGAGATAAAGGGATGCACACAATTAGTCCACATTGATTGTGTGCTCTTCTCTGTGTAGACTTCTATGTGACTTGATAGATGTTAAGCTGTCTTATGTCATTAAAGTCAGACAGCTTGCATAGTTGTCTGAAGCCATGCCCAAAAAGCTGATTGTTGAATAATTTTGGCTGGTGTCTCACATGAACTAGAGTTGGACCCAGATATGTTGCCACCAAATAGGAAATTTCTTGGTGAACTAAGATATGTCAAATTAACATTGTGGGTATATAAACCATAATATCCTATGACTCAAGGCTCTTTGGTATAGCTGCAGTCAAGATTCAATATAAAAAGTACCAGTGAGCATTGATAAAGCTATCTGAACAATGTACCCGTCTGTGCTTTAGGTGTGGTGCCCGATGTCTCCAGAGTTCTACAGAGAGTATGTGGCCATCAAGACAAAGAAGCGCATGCTGTTTTATACAATGAACCCCAATAAGTTCCGCGTTTGCCAGTTTCTCATTCGCTTCCACGAGCGGCGCAATGACAAGATTATGGTCTTTGCTGACAACGTGTTTGCATTAAAGGAATACGCCATTCGCCTCAACAAGTATGTTATTTAAGACAAGAGCAGCATTTCAAATGTTTGAGTAAATTGCCTGTTCAGATAGGATTTCTTCGTGTTTAAACTCTGCTCTCTCATTTTCCTCTCAAGGCCTTACATCTATGGCCCAACCTCTCAGGGGGAACGAATGCAGATTTTACAGAACTTCAAACACAACCCCAAGATCAACACCATTTTCATCTCCAAGGTAAACAAATCAATCTCTTATTGATTTACTGTATGTAATATTGGCCTACTCATTCAGCCATCGTGTGCCCTTTTGTTGGCCAGTAGGTGGCACACATGGCACACAAGTGGAACAATATTCCAGTAATGGAATCGATGCATGTCTGTGAATTTGTCCTATATTCCTGCTACCAAACAGGTTGGAGACACCTCATTTGACTTGCCGGAAGCCAATGTTCTGATCCAGATCTCTTCCCATGGTGGATCACGCAGACAGGAGGCCCAGAGGCTTGGCAGAGTCTTACGAGCCAAGAAAGGTCAGTTTGTCTGCAAAAACAAACGTTGAACACTTTGATTGTTTGCCTATGCTAACACACGCTGACGCAGCTGCTTTGTCTACCTCCATCCATTAACTAAAACAGATATTATTACTCTGCCTGTCTGCCTGTTTAGGAATGGTAGCAGAGGAGTACAATGCCTACTTCTACTCACTGGTGTCACAGGACACCCAGGAGATGGCTTACTCCACCAAGAGGCAGAGGTTCCTGGTGGACCAGGGTTACAGCTTTAAGGTGTGTTCACCCTTACAGCATCTTCTGATCTCCACGCAATTTCACATTATTTGTTTCCCTTCAGAATTGCAGCACAAGTGTTACCTTGTTCATACACCATGGACCAAATTTGCTCTCACAGTTTGGAACAATTATACTGAAGGATAGGTCACACGAGACACAGAATCTAAAAATGCTAAAGGTTTATTCCATATAATTTTGGACAACCTCATTTAAATGTAATAAAAAAAGTGTTAAGCTAGTTTATTTAAATAATATTACATTACAAATTAGATTTTCTTCTTTCTGTTATCAATACACTTGCGACAAGACTAGTTTGAGCCTGATGTGATGTTTAAAAAAAATGTGTGGGGTTAATCAGATCCAGTCTGGCTGGACTTGTGAAGCAGTCCAAGACTCACCAACACTGAAATCTGAGAGTGATTCTGGCGACAGCCAATAGGAGTTAACTTTAGAGGGACCAAACAAAAACTGAACCAAAAAAGAAAAACTCACAGAGATAGTTTACATCTGAAGAGAACTCCACCTGTTCTGTTCTAGATATGCATCCGTGCAATTTTAACTGGAGGAATAGAGTTCATATCAAATGAAATGCCTGCAAATGTTTAAATAAGTAAAATTGTAACTATTTATTTAATGTATTTGTGACAACGTCTTCAGGACAAATGGTAACATGTTTGTGAATTAAAAAAAAAAGAAGTGTGTGCTTGATCCTTGGTCTTCATTTATGTGACACCTCATTCTTGTTCAATTTACAAATACTATTTTTTTATGTTGTCATGTTCCTCTTCTTTCATAGGTGATCACAAAGTTGGCAGGTATGGAGGAAGAGGACTTAATGTTCTCCTCAAAAGATGAGCAACAGCAGCTGCTTCAGAAGGTCCTCGCTGCTTCAGACCTGGATGCTGAGGAGGAAGTGGTGGCAGGGGAGGTGGGCGGACGACCACAGGTGAGGACTTTCGCTAAACCTGGACTCAGAAAGCACGCATAGGCAATTGCCATTGCACGCGTACAATAATGCTATCGTATGTTACAATATTCTCACTAGTTTTCTCTCTCCCTGCTTCCCCATCAGTTCTCAAGGCGAACGGGCACCATGAGCTCCATGTCAGGTGCCGATGACACCGTCTACATGGAATATCAGAGTCGAGGCAGCAAAGGTGCATTGGGCAAAAACATTCATCCACTCTTCAAGCGCTTCAGAAAGTAGATGCACTGACTCAAACCCTGGCACCTAAAGACTTACTCAGTTGCAACAAGGTAATAGGACAAAGTTGGGGTGCAGTAACGTATACTGAGTTCGGATAGTCCATTTGGTCTGGAGAACAGAGCAATGACTGAATATACCCTGAACCTGAATGTTATTTGGAGCAAATGATGATATGCTGTACATTGCTTCCTCCTGGTAGCTGATGGCGATGATGGTTGAAATGACTTGTACGTCTAGCTAAGAACGCAACGAATGACGCCTGCAGGGCTGGACGGCTCTATGTGATAAAGTAGAAAGTCTCATCTCCAGCTCCCTCAAGCACCTACATGCGATGACATTTACAGATGACATGCAGTGCTAACTGTCCAAGTGTCAACTGTGTCATTTTTTCATTTCTATGTCGCGTTGCAGTGATGCAGCTAGCCAATTGGGCCTGTTGCACAACAAAATTAGGTGTTGTTTTTGAAAATCAAGCTTAATTCCACAACGGTTGAAAGCTTTGACTTGCTGTTTGCAGTAATGTCTGTGCGTAGGATAAGAGGCTACCAAAGTAGACGGATGGGTGATGTTAGCCCTACGTGGAATAACCTGCGTCTTATCTACTGTTAACTGTATCTGAGGAGGAAAACCAAGGATGTATATTGGAATTTTTGTAAGTGCGGCTACATTTTCACACATTAAGACATAACTAATTAAACCCACATAATCCGTAGACATTAATCTGTTCCTGGTGTTAGTTTTCAATAATTAATGTTTTGTTCTAAACTTTTTGTCTTTAAGATGTTGCTAAATATATTTTGTGAAAGAAATGTTATTGGAATATTCTATTTATTGATTCTGAGATGTCTGAAAAAATGAAAGCTCTTTGTGTTTTTGTTGTAAGGGATAACTAGTTTACAGCTGTAACTGTGGGAGGCTGAAATTAATGTTAGGCTCCTAAGAAATGAATAGTAATTATTCAAATTAGTCTGTTATATACAATGGTGCATAACAGACAAAGTATGGCAAAATGGAACATGTCAACAAGTAGTAAAGAGTAAAACTAAAGAAAATAATTATAATAAATAACTTGTTCCTACCAGCAATTAATAGTGACAATAGTAAATAAAGTGTAGTTACAATATTTATTTCCCCTTTAACTGGAAGGAGTAACTTTGAGCTTAATTTGAGCTTTTATTTTGGAGATAGAGAGCAGTAAGGGGTTTGTGGGTCTACTTCATCGGCTTATTGACGACTTAAAAACATTTCAAAAACTTTGCTATACCACAGGGCAAAGTAAACCTCTGAATGGCTCCATCTATAGTCTGGTCAGTTTAATCCATATTGTGTGTCCTGTGGAGACTCACTTGAGGCTTATTGCTTTGGAAGGAGCAAAACGTAGAACCATTGAACTCTCATTCAACACCAAAAGTTTAGCCCTGCATGAAAACTTTCTTAGATAGAGACATGAATAGTGTGCAAATATTTTGCATTTGCGGAACTGCTATTTATCTTTTGGAGAGGGTCAAGACAGATGTTACTAGAGATGTTCCGATACCGATACCAGTATCAATACCGATATCGGTATCGGCTCCGATACTGCCTAAAATGCTGGTATCAGTATCGGGAAGTACTGGAGTTCATGCACTGATCCGATACCATGTAAGAAAGCCCTAAAGAAAATCTATGTTAAAGTAGTTTATTTATGTTCTTTTTCTGTTATAACTGACTGTCAAACTGCAGAATAAAAGAAAGTTCTGGGGCGTTCATGTTTCACAAAGAGTTTAACCTGAGCCAGACTGATAACAAAGATAGAAATAATATCACATCCATACAGGGATAGTAGTATACAGAACATAATGAAATATATGACACACTGGTATCGGATGAGTACTCGGTATCGGCCGATACGCAAGTTCAGGTATCAGAATCAGTATCGGGAAGCAAAAAATGGTATCGGACCATCTCTAGATGTTACACATATACAGTACATCTAAAAAGACTCAATTATAGTATAAAAACTAATGCCAATCCTAAATCATTTTACGACAGCATGCTGACAGAATGTGCAAGACAACTGGCTAAATAAACAGCTGTTTTACATTTTACGCGACTTGCACAAGTCAGCAGCCAGCGAGGAATTTGGGATATCCATGGCTGGAGAAAAGACCATGCCTGAAAGATTGATCACACCGGCGGATGTCGGCAAGAAAACCAGAATCAAGACCCTGACGGAGATGCCAGGACCCAGCGCCCTATCCAACTTCTTGAGTTCTGGAGAGACGGGTTAAGCAGAGTTCATGAAATTCAGGTAACCGTGTCCATATATGCCTCTCTTGATACTCGTTTTGTTTGACAGATAAAATCATATTCTTTTGTGTTCCCCACCAATGGCAAAGAGCCTATGTATACTCAACCTAATTTCCTATGCGTAAAAGGCACAGGCCACTGGTCAGCTTTCCACTCCAGGGTAGGACTTTTGCAATAGTCTTCAAGTGAGTTGCATAAGACACTGAATGTTTTCTCTCCATTACAAGCTGTCTGTAGAGAAAATCTTTTAAAAAGACTAGGAAATTAGCCAAACCTATATGTCAATCAGCATGACTAAACAACAGTTTACAAAGGATAATATTCAAAATAATATATAATAGTTTTGTTTCCTGCCCTATGCAGTACACTCTTGATCAGGACAAGTAATTACTCATGATCATCTAGTGTTAAAACTTGACACAAACTAGTATCACACACTGTATCATGATATATCTTAAAAAAGGTCAGATAAACACACCCTTCTTTTAAAATTGTATTATCAGTGCAGCTGTGTAAATAACACCATTTGACATAGGCATTGAAATATAAACACTCTTACTGACACATAAGTCAGACAAAAAAGGGTATCTTTGGATGGTGAAGATTTAAGTCATTATAACAATAATAACACCAGTCTATTATTACAGACTGGTGTTACTGGAGATCTAGTGACACCACTGGCATGGCTGGCATACAACACTAATCTGCTGAAATGCATTCCATTCCTTTACCATTATTATCTGATCTGCTTCAATGTGATAAAATCACAGATGTTTTAGTATATTATTTATAATACATGTTTTGGTGAATGGGAAGAACTGTATAGTTTGTCTGGCTCATAAAAGGTTGTTTGCACGCACTGCTAAAGAAACCCAGAAAGGGGAACAGCAACATTATTTAAATATACTGTATATTATCTATTTACCAACAGAGAATTTCGTCCGTCTTCTTCGGCGAGCACGGAAGCATAGTGCGGTTCCTGATTGGTTGCTTCTTGGACAGACAGTTTTACATGTCTGTAGAGATCATCCGTCACAATACATTTACATTTCAGAGCGAAATCATAGATTTAACCTAATAGGTAGGATATGCTGGAAGAGCACAGGAAGAAGTATGGCAAAATATTCAAATCCCGTTTTGGGCCCCAGCTGGTGGTCTCAGTGGCGGACCGTGACCTGGTGGCTGAGGTGCTGAGGGCCGAGGGCGTGGCCCCTCAAAGAGCTAACATGGAGTCCTGGAAGGAGTACAGTTCATCAAGAGAGTTTCTATTCTGCAACCCAGAAGTCTGACAGAGAAATTGTCCTCAACGTGAATGACCTCTTTTTTTACATATCACACAAAGCCCTTCTAGGAACGGGCATTGGAAATTAGCAATAGCTACAGTATAAATGCTGTGATGCTGTACTTTGGAGATTTGTTGCACAAATGTCTATGTCGTAGCATCTGTCCCTATTCAAATAAACATGAAATGAAAAAACATATGGTATGGAAGGTTTGTAAAGTTAAAGGTTTGTGAATGGATTGAATGTTGGGCATGGTGGATTTGAAAAGGATAGTGCAGGTGGGGGAGTAAGGAGATCCATGAGGCCATCAGAGAGGACAACAGGTACGCAGGATGAGGTGATAGCAGAGAGGGAAATAGACCGGAAAAAATACACAAACCACCTCTCAAAATTAGATTTACAACATTATGATTCACCTCTGTTACATTCCAGTTAAGGGAATAAGGGATGGAAAGGAATAATAAATAATATAATAAATACTTTTTTAGTATACTTGTATGTTCCCGTGAACTATCTGCCTGCAGTAACTTGAGTACATTGAAAAGAGTATTGCAGTAATTTAGTACATTTAGTGCCACAGAAGACATTATGCAACAGTTTTCATAGACTGGAGTAAAATTAGTGTAATACTCTTTCAAGATTCCCTTGCTCTGAATGACTAGAAGGACTTTAATGAAGTTGTTGACTTTTAAAAGGCATCAATTCACAATTTGTGGGAAGAGAGATATGACATAAAGTACCACTTCTCCAAAGACCATTATATATAGTTTTCAATGTGTAAACATGTTAGATAATGGTTTCTTTGTGGTACTTTTTAAAATACAAAACAGGACAGCTTAGGCCGGGGTAAGCATTTGCTAACCATTTTTGTGAATAGCCTGACATCAATAGAGAGGAATGTTAAGATGGATATAAAGCTCTAAGCTGTGCCATGGGATTGTGGGAGTATGGGATCCCTCTGTTACAAAACTTGTTCCTTTTTTACATTTTCCTTCACTACCCTCATTCACTTTCACTTTCTCCCCACCTTTCCATTCCATTCGGGCAGTATTCACGTTGATAAGAGGCTCACAGAGCTTAAAAGACCCAGCTGGAGCAGGGAGAGGAGGTGAAGGGGGGGACTGCTCACACACATGCTCATTACCAAGGAGATGAGCACTGAGGAGATCTACGCCAATTTTACGGAGATGCTACTGGCTGGGGTCGACACGGTGTGTGACGTGGACGTGTGCAGAGAGGGATTTTTAAGCAGTATAGAGTTGCAGTGTGTATGAGCAAGACTGTGGGAGGGATTTTCCTTTGTTACATAACCACTGTGAACATTCAAATTGGCTTAACGTGACCTTAATTACATTTGTGTGTGTGTGTGTGTGTGTGTGTGTGTGTGTGTGTGTGTGTGTGTGTTGGAGGTGGGGTTTGCGCACACAGGCTGAATGATTGGTGCGATCTGTGTTTTGGAACGTTGTAACGAACTCCTCATCCAATAAAAGAATCAACCCAACGCCCACACCATACAGAGCTATCCTTTTGAAGCGGACATCCGATCCTCTTCCACTGCTGAGGTTGTACAAGCAACTCATTAAAAGAGTTCCACAATACAATCCCATCTAACATTACAATACCACACCGTGAGGACTGCGTGCCAGGATCATTTGATTTGCAGATGTGAACTCTGCCGCTTTTAGACTTTGTGAATCATATATCGTTTTTGCGCACGGAAACAAAAGTATCAAAATAATGGCAATCCTGAATCATTTTACGACAGCGTGCTGGAAGAATTTGCAATGCAACCGGTTAAATAAGCAGCTGTTTTTCATTTTACGCGCCTTGCACAAGTCAGCAGCCAGCAAGGGATTTGGGATCCCCACGGCTGGAGAAAAGGCCATGCCTGAAAGGTTGATCACACCGGCAGATGTCGGCAAGAAAACCAGAATCAAGACCCTGAAGGAGATGCCAGGACCCAGCGCCCTATCCAACTTCATTGAGTTCTTCTGGAGAGACGGGTTTAGCAGAGTTCATGAAATTCAGGTAACGGTGTCCATATATGCCTCTCTTGGTACCATTGCGTAAAAGCGCACCAGGAGTTTGCCCGCTGCTGGTCAGCACTTCACACAAGGGTAGGCATTTTGAAATAGTCTTAATGAGTTACATAAAACACTGAGTTCTCTCCCTTACAAGATGCAGAAGACAATCTTGTTATAAAGCGCTTTGGTATCAGTCTGTAGAGACATTTTTTTTTTGTTAAACTACAAAGAGTTGGAAATTAGCAGCATGACACAACCCTTACAGGATAAGAAGAAGACATAAATGGGACTACTGTTTGTGTCACTACTGCTTTATAGATGGAGCACAGGAAGAAGTATGGCAAAATATTCAAATCCCGTTTTGGGCCCCAGCTGGTGGTCTCAGTGGCGGACCGTGACCTGGTGGCTGAGGTGCTGAGGGCCGAGGGCGTGGCCCCTCAAAGAGGTAACATGGACTACTGGAAGGAGTACAGAGACATGAGAGGCCGTTCCACTGGCCTCATCTCAGCGTGAGTCTACCTTCAAACTTTGATAATTTGAGTCTAGAAAGATCCCTATGAAATTAATGACTTTGGGGATCGACAGGATAATCACCATCGTTTCTAAATGTGTCGATGGGCACGGCACAAAACTTGTTGAATGGGCTACATTTTTAAGGTTAGCTCATTTCTTGTATGCATGCCCTTTTACTTCTCGATAGTCTGCTTTTCTATCTATGAACTCATTTGGAATCAATACTTTTCAGTTTTTTAACAACTTCATCAGTATTCATACAAATAAGGCTATTTCCTCAAAAAGTCTAAAAATGCCTTTCCAAAAATGTACCTTGTTGCTTGTGTCCTGTTTTCCAGTGAGGGAGAAGATTGGCTAAAGATGCGGAGCGTGCTCAGGCAGCTGGTCATGCGTCCCCGTGATGTAGCAGTCTTTTCTGATGATGTGAACCAAGTGGTAGATGACCTCATCAAGAGAGTTGCTATTCTGCGCTCCCAGGAGTCTGACGGAGCAACTGTTCTCAACGTGAATGACCTCTTCTTCAAATATGCCATGGAAGGTTTGTAAAGACAAATGTTTGTGAATGAACTGAATGTTGGGCATGGTGGATTTGAAAGGATAGTGTAGGTGAGTGGGGGGGGTAAGGAGATCAGTGAGGCCATCAGAGAGGACAACAGGTACGCAGGAGGAGGTGATAGCAGAGAGCAAAATAGAAAAATCCACAAACCATATCATTAAATCTTCTCAAAATTAGATTTACCACATTGTGATTGACCTGTTACATTCCAGTTATACTTACAGTAAGGAACAAGTGATGGAAAGCAATCATTGCAGCTTTCCAACTGGATTATTGAACCGCTGTCTATCTCTTCCTTGCCGTTGTCTTGTCTACAGGTGTGGCAGTCATTTTGTACGAGTCCCGACTAGGCTGTTTGGAAAATGAGATTCCCCAGGAAACCCAAGACTACATCGGTGCTCTGCACCTCATGTTCAGCTCCTTCAAGACAACCATGTATGCCGGAGCGATCCCCAAGTGGCTCCGACCGGTCATCCCCAAACCATGGGAGGAGTTCTGTTTCTCCTGGGATGGCCTCTTCAAATTCAGTAAGTGTTGTAATTTTTGACCGCAGAGGAGTGCACATAAATACTTTTTAGTTTACCTTTATGTTCCAGTGAACTATCTGCCTACAGTAGCTAGAGCACTTTTAAAATGGTATTCCAGTCATTTAGTACTTCACTTCCAAGCCAAGATAACCCGAAAGCCATTATCAGAAGTTTTTTTTTCAGATTTTACCAAGCTTCTTCAGAGCCACAGAAGACATTATGCAGCTGTTTTCACAGACTAAGGAGTATGAGGTCCCTCTGTTACATAACCTATTCCTTTTTCCATTTCCTTCACTACCCTCCTTCACCTTCCCTTCCTTCCCACCTTTCCATTCATCCCACCTTCTCTTTCTGATCCCAGGCAGTATTCATGTTGACAAGAGGCTCGCAGAGATTAAGGCCCAACTTGAGAGGGGAGAGGAGGTGAAGGGGGGACTGCTCACACACATGCTCATTACCAAGGAGATGAGCACTGAGGAGATCTACGCCAATTTTACGGAGATGCTACTGGCTGGGGTCGACACGGTGTGTGTGTTTGTGTGTTAAAAGGATATGTGCAAATAGTCTTTTTAGGAGTTTAGAGGTGCAGTGACTGTAGCTTTAGCAGGAAGTAGAGGGGTTGGGAGTCACATACTGTATGTGTGTGTCGGCGTCCGTGTGTGTGTTTGAGTCAGTGTTAGGTTTCTGGCGCCACATCCGTGCTGTGGCTGTGTAACTGTGCCAGCGTCGGATCAGAGTAGAGATGTTCCGATACCGATACCAGTATCAGTATTGCCTCCGATACTGCCTAAAACGCTGGTATCGGTATCGGGAAGTACTGGAGTTTATGCACCGATCCGACCATATAATAAAGCCCTAAAGAAAAATCTACGTTAAAGTAGTTTATTTATGTTCTTTTTCTGTTATAACTGACTGTCAAACTGGAGAATAAAAGTCCTGTGGCATTCATTGTTTGTGTTTGTTCATGTTTCACAAAGAGTTTAACCTGAGCCAGACTTACAACAAAGATAGAAATAATATCACGTCCATACAGGCATAGTAGTATACAGTTGTTAAAACATAATAAAATATATGACACACTGGTATCGGATCGGTACTCGGTATCGGCCGATACGCAAGTTCAGGTATCAGAATCGGTATCGGGAAGCAAAAAATGGTATCGGGCCATCTCTAGCTCAGAGGAGTGAATCGGGAGGTTAACCAGTATTCCACAGACAAACTTGTTCTCACTCACCTCAGCACATGGAATTGAAGCCCCTCATTGTTTCCCAACAGTTACGCAACATTATGGAAACTCTTATATCTGCTTACATTGCAGTCAAACCTGTTGTAAAACATAAAGAAAGAAATGCAGCATCTCCACAAAGATTTCTTTTAAGAGCAAATGAACAATACTAATATACTACACATTCGAAGAGGAATGTATGAAACAGGTTTTTTTTTAAAGAAATACCCTTTTCTATTCCCCTAGACATCCTTTACTCTTTCATGGGCCTGCTACCTGTTAGCGCGGCACCCTCAAATACAGCAGCAAATCTTTACGGAAGTGACGGAGACCCTGGGACCTGGAGCAGTCGCCACAGCAGACGATGTCCCTCGTCTTCCTCTCATCAGAGGGCTGGTCAAAGAGACACTCAGGTACAGACTGCATGAATATTTATACTCCCTGAGCTTTTTCTTTTCTAGCTGTTGTTGTCTCCTGTTTCTTTTTGTTTGCTCTCACTTGCAATGTCTTGAACTGCAACCAATAGTTTAATCGCCTTTAAAAGACGTGACTTTGTTTAATATGTTTACATGAGTATATTTGTCCATTATCTTTCTCTGTGGGGCTTTCACTTATCCAGTTAGACTTACACTTTGTAAGAAGAAAAGTATATTGTGCTGTTGAGTAACAGCCTTTGTGCACTCCTGTCTGGGAGCAGGTTTTTTCCAGTTCTCCCAGGCAACGGACGGATAACCCAGGATGACTTGGTGGTGGGCGGATACTTAATCCCCAAAGGGGTAAGACTGATAGAGACATAATAGATGTGAGTCCTGTGCTGAAGAAAAAGCATGGCCATAAAAGTCAGCCAAAAACATTGCAGTGGGACCAGATGTAACATATCCTGCATTACTCATACATAAGCTGGTTTCATTTTCTTACTTTGTTAGATTCAGTTGGCCCTTTGTCACTACTCCACATCTTTTGATGAAGAGAACTTTGCTGATGCTTCAGACTTCAGACCTGATCGCTGGATACGGAAAGATTCCACAGATCGTGTCGACAACTTTGGCTCGATTCCCTTTGGCTATGGCATCAGGAGCTGCATCGGCAAGAGAATAGCAGAGTTAGAGATGCATCTAGCTCTCACAAGGGTAGGGGATTAATGAATTAGCTGCACACACATTCAAAATATTTATATATATTCACTTATATGAATGAATAGTTGTTATTATTGTGTCATGCATACAACTTTGCCCAGACGTCATGGGCTTACAAGACACCATAAATTCATATCAGCCAGATCCAGAACGACTTTCACAATCAGATCTTCAGACCTTCATAGTCTACAACACAAATCACTGACATTTACTATATAATACTGGATCAATCAGAGTAAATACTATACATTTACATTAAATAGTCAATAATGCCTTCTATTTCAGGCTTTTGAGACAATGTTTGCAAACCTAAACACTAAATTTAAAAAAAATTCAATTTAAGGGTATGGTCAAAACATTTCATTGAAAATTAACATTCTTAAATCATCATAGAATAGTACAAAAAAATCTTATTTTCTAATTCTTCCAAATGACATAGCTCACACAGTCCCTGAGTATTGTTGAATCTGCCAACCTCAATGGCCAGAGGAAGCAAACCAGCTCCCAGCTGTGCTACTAAAGATCTTTGACTTCTAGATAAACACACTTATAAATGTATTCATACAACCTGGGCTGCTAAGGCAAACAGCTAACCGTGGGACACACACCCAGGATTGATCAACCTGTGGTGGGCCTGCCCTGTGATGCTGTGGTACACAACTGACGATGTGTCCCGCTGGTTAAGCCTTATAGCAGCGATCCTTCAAAAACTCCCGAATCTGAAGTGGTGCAAATGCTAGGGATTGCAACATGTAGTCCTTTCAACGAACATTGACAATGAGTCATAAAATCTGATTTGTGATTTGTATCTTTGCTCCTTGTGCAGCTCATTCAAAAGTTCCACATTGGCGTGTCTCCGCTTACTACTGATGTCAAGGCCAAAACCCACGGTCTGCTCTGCCCTGCTGCCCCCATCCACCTGCAGTTCATCGACAGGGAAAACTAGACTCAGACTCCTCTCCATAAGGTCTACTGTACTTTGTTTTTAAAGTGCTGATTCGTTATTAGGTTGTTGTTGTTTTTTAAATACACTGCCTTTAGTACACCTTTCACTGTTAGGTTGTAGATACCGAGCTGAGACTGAGGTTTTACTCAGGCAAGAAATGTGTCTTACCTTTTCCTGTTCATTTGTAAAGAGGACTCTTATCCAGCATGTAAAAGGCAGATTGGACTATGTAAAGTTAAGTTACAGCAGCTTGTGTCATGGTGAAACGGGGCTCCACGGCAACACCATTACACTAAAACACAAAAGCTTTGCAATTTTGCATTGTAAAAAAGCCTAGACTTATGCTGATCCAATTTGAGAAGGATCTGTTGAGTCCTCTAGGAGGAGTTTCAAAATGTTCCAAATTTATATGTTCCTAAATATGAGAGCAATGCTCAAATTTTGTGAACATCAAAGGAAATTTATCCCAACCCTGGCGTATGGAGCCTGCTGGCCACCCCGAGCCCAATCACTGCAGAACTTTGCAATTCTCGCCTAGGTTTAGTTCTTGTGAATTTTCGAGCATCCCTAGCTCCTCAAAAATACGATTGTGCAGCAGAAAAATTATAATAATAAAAAAAATAATAATAATAATTTCGTTGCATTTTCAGGGATGAATAGTTTGTATGTATTGTTGCATTTCATTCATAAAAACTTTAAATAAAGGTTTTCTGTTACATAATTTACTTTTGTGAATGTGAAATTTTGAAAACTGATTCATAATATAGAACTGTTTTTGTTCTGAAATGCAGACATCATAAAAAAAACTGCACATCGTTGTACAGTAATGAAAAATGAAGAGACATGTTACAACAAATAAATTATAATGGGCAAAAACTTTCCAAAAAACAACAGTATGAAGACAGCTCCAAAACAAGTGTGTGATGTTTAATGATGAAGTCCACAAAAAAGTTTTTTTTTATATTTTAGGTCCATAAGCAAGAACATATATACATATATACAGATGCTGCCATCTGCTGAATTCAATTCACTTTAGTTAATTTCAGCTTATTTTATTAAGAAGTCCCACAATGGGAAATTACAAGGCAAGTGCAAACATGCAATATGAAATACTCAATGATACTTTCTAAATGCTAAATGAATTTATGTACTGTTTAATTCAGTGTCTAATAATGATAATACAACTATTGGACAGCTAGCCAGTATGTGCCATATGTTTTATACAGTCTATGTATAGAGACAGACTACAACAATTTCAAATTTTCCTCAAGCTCGTTCCAGATCTGCGGTCCCTTACAAACTAACGCTCGTACACTTTAGCCAGCGTTTTTTGCCAGTAATTAGGTGTCGCGAGTCCTTGTGCCATGAGTGTGCTGGGGACGACAGATTGAAAGCTCACACAATCGGTAGTTTAACCTATGAATGACCTAGAATATCATGCAGGCATTATAAAAGACATTATATTCTGTAAGCCTTAGTTTAAACCAAGGCAACAAAACAGAGGACGAGTGGGGGTATTGGGCTCAGACCACGTTAGTGCCAGTATGATTTTACATTATGTAAATGTCATTTTGTAACTGTTGAAGTTTGAGTCGAAAGCCACGTGGTTTGCATTATTTGTTGCACCACTGGTTCTAGATCTTTTCGCTGATGCATTGAGGATGCCATTATCGCCTTGGCCTGTATGGCATCAGGAGAATATCCAGTCTGTGCTGTACAAGGGTTGCTGATACTTGCCAGTGCTTATTCACCAGATGGCGCTGTTTGTCCATACTGTTGTAATGCTGGTGCTTGTCCACCAGATGGCGCTGTTTAGGCCTAACCAGCCGAAGGCGTATGCCTGCTGATTGACAGGGGACAGCATTGGCAATACTGGGTAGAAACCAGCAGGGGGATATGGGCAGTGGTCCCAACCAGGTCATCACTTACTGTTCTTTCATGGACGCTGTTGTAGTGGGATTGTCATTCTCATTTGCTGTTGTTCTCATCGCTGAGCAGTAATTTCCCAGCTTCTTAACCCACTTGGCTGTGTGTTATATGTATCTGTAGTTGTTCAGTTACATAAGCCTTTAAGACAATGGCTAGTGGCGTTGGGTCAATCTTTAAAATGCGCACTTGGGTGCGAATAGCATAATTTACGTAGGACCATTTAAAAGATCTTGGAGTGATCATGACGTATACTAGCACGCCCTGTACCCCTACTGGGACTCCAGGCGATAAATCAAAATTTGTGGTCTAGGAGATTTAAAAAATGTGATTCTAATGGCACAGGGTTAATCACCTTCCAACAGTGAATGCAATATGAGACCCACTATCTATGGTGCAAATAGATTTTAAGGTAGATTCCCAATTCCTTTATGGGTAATGTATAATCAACGCTTGTTTACTTTTCCACCCAGTGATATTTCAAAGCAAAGCACAAAGCAAAGCACACATTTTTTTATTTCCCTCACCAAATTTGGTGATGATCTTATTATTTTATCTTTCCCTTCATAGAGATCAACTTACCAACAACATAACTGGTTAGATTTATATAGAAGTTGTGTACACTATAGAGTTATATTTATACAGTTTATTGTACTTTGGTCTTATTTATCTTACAACAAATGGACTTGTCCTCTTATAGAACTTTTAATACTTAATATTGTTTTGTCAAGGGACAATGCCCTTTTAACCAGACATGAATGACTGGTGAAATCTCTTGGCCAGCGATGCACTTATTGCTTAACACTATGCATGCATTTAGCTTTAATGATTCAGCCTTTCAGTACATGTTAGGCAGGTTAAATTTATTGAAGAGATTGCATCTGAGAACCATCTGCAAAGAGCTGTTGAAGCAAGAGGGATATTGGTTCAGATTGTTCTGAATTTTGTTGGATGCCTTGTACTGTTCCGAAAGGTCCTAAGTGACTCTAATTATTTGTCAGTCATGTTCCAGTCTAAAACAGTGGACTATGCTAAGGCTGTCGAACTAAGTGAGGCACTTAAAGAGACATTTCTACATTATCATTGTGAAGCCTCTTTTGATGAAATGTGGAGTGAAGCACTTCTTTGATTTATGTCAAAGAAGTAGCATTGATACAACTTAATGAAACCCAAAGAGGTCCAGACAGACAACAAGGGCACTTCAAGATAGTGTCATCGCTTCCACCGTGGGACAGCATGTAGTTCCAGATAGCAAACAAACTTTTTGTGTCAATGTGTACTATCTAGTTATGGATAACATGATTGGAGAAATAGGAAGACGGTTTTCCAACACAAATCGTGACATAATGCAAGGTGTTCAGGCACTAAATCCGTCAAGTGCTACTTTTTTGAGAGAGGAGGCTGTTCTTTTATTGGCTAATGCTTATGATTCAAATATTGATGATCTTAAACACAAATTACATCAGACGAGGAGAATACTAGAGAGAAAAAAGAAGCAAGTGTAGTGTCCTACCACTCTGATGGAGTTTGCTCATTTTTTGGACCCATACAAGTATGTTTTTAATGAGTTGTTCAGGTTGTGTAAAATAGCAGTAGTTTTACCTGTGAGCAGTGCATCGTGCGAACAAAGTTTTTCAACTCTTAGGATCATAAAAATGTTTTGCGGTCTATTATGACAGAGACGAGATTATCAAGTGTGGCTGTACTCAGTATTGAATCAAAACACACTAAAGCTTTGAATCTAAATAAGTTTGTGAGGCGTTATGTTGAACAACATGGTAATCGCCACATTCAGCTATTGTAGGAATGCCAACGTCATGCTCTGCTCACTGATGAGCCTAAAAAAAATTAAAATTAACTCTTTTTTTGTAGGGGGATTGACCCCAAAAAACGTTTTCAATTGTTGTAATGTATGTATACTGGATGTAGGTTAATAAAATCTGTAAATAAACTGACTATTGCACTCAAGTTGGACTAATGATTGACAGCTGACAAAATAACTCATTAACTCAGACAAATACCAATGACTTACTGTTAACTAATGTACTTATTGCAGCAGTCTTTAAATAGATTTGGTACCCCTGCTGGTGTAATAAGGTAAAGCAGTCTTTTGTTGTAAGACAGGCTAATTCAGTTATTATTTAGTTTGGTTCTATTTAAGGCTTTAATCATGTGGCATAATAATGTAGCCTAAGGGTTTGAGCTAAAATGTCTTAATTTGGGGGCTTTCCAAGTAAATATTGATTGATATGACTGCGAACAAATCAACATATATACTTCTGCTACGGGGTGTCACCCCTCAAAATATACTGCCACCCTCTTGCCACCCATGAATATTTTTCTAGATCCGCCCCTGCAAACACGTGGTGCCTACAACGGCTTCATGACAGGTTGAGAACCAAGTTAGAGGTTAATGAGGAGCTTTAATTGCTGCTTCAGTATGCATGACATAGTTAGGTAATTTTCTGGAGATTGCAGTAATCTCTGCAGTGCATTAGTTGCAACACACTGCAGTTGCACAATTCAGGTGTTTTCACCAATTCTCTGATCTGTAATTTTACATCTGTGAGCTCTATTAATCCTATTTTTTTGTGTGTAAGCCTTCTAATCTTTGACCCTAATCTTAAACCACCACATAGAATGAGGCAGCATGGATTGAGGACAGTTGTTTTTCTCACCTTCAAATTCAATGCATAGATTTGTCGGAGAGAGCTGGGGTCCTCTAGCCTTTGGGTTTTCTTTCTCACGAGAAAGGTGTTTTGACCGGGGAGTCATCGCACGGAATGATTACTCTAGTCTTCAGAAGAGAGTCTGGTCTGATACCTTCAAGCACTTCCTGTTTTAAGGGAGGGATATTGTTTCATACAAGTCCCGTAGTCTGTTTTAGGGTGAACTACCAGGTGTGGCTCCTTTCATGGGACGCACATCATGTTCGTGACATGCCTACAAATTGGGTGGCACCTCGTATAGTTCTGACATGTCAACGTCACTACTTTCAGTCACCATGATGTCTGTGTGTGTGTGTGATGTACGTTGTGTTTGTGGACTGAGCTCAACAGTTCTTTTAACTAAGGCAATAGATGTAATGAATTTCTTAAATACATTACCTCTTTTTTACTGTACAGCATACTAGGATCCTCTACAGTCCTGAAGATAGTAAGCCGCATCTGTGAGCGTATCCGTGGTCCCAAATCTTTCCATTCCCAGCTGGCAGGTTTTGCCAGCGACACGTGGAGAAGTGCCATTGAACAATTGTGACTGTGCTTGGGAGAGAGATACAGAAACAGCAGCAACAGACTGTCCAGAAAACACACGGTAAACTTAGTTTCTCAACCTGTTGCCAGTTAACCCCATACTTAGTCAAATCTTTTTTAGGGCCATCTGACATATACTGCACTGCAGTATGTATGGAGTCATACAACATTCTGTTATTATGCTGTGTGTGCAACCTCTGTGAAGTGTGATGTTAGTGAGGCCACACATAAACACACAGCAGTGAATCTGGGCTGTATTTAACCATTAGTGGAGTAAGTGGTAACTGTGGCACTCTCTAGCCATGTGGGTGTGATTTTAACACTATACCAAACTCGCAGATCATCTAATATACAAGAGAGGGGAGGAGTGTATGGTTCGATAATAGGAATACCCCCTCATCCTATATTTTATATGTTCTTCCACTAGTTTTAGGTGGTTTTGGCAGTGCATTTTTCTTCATCACAGATAATGTAGCTACAGAATCAACTATAAAAGTAATTGGATGTCCTGCTACGTAATGTCAATTCTGGTAATTTCATATAGCTTGTCTTAGGAGGTGTACTTTGTACTTTAATCTTAACTTTCTGCAAATGTAGCAGGTGGATGTTACTTTGTACTTTAACCTTAGCTTCTACATATTAATGGCAGGAGGACACCTCCGGCCCTCACTTTGACTTCGGAAAGAGCTTTCCTTTGTACAACCGTTATTGGCTTGTGAACAGTCTTTGTGCTAGTCACCGCCTGGTAGCTGTGCACCTTAGCGTATACAGCTGGCTATTTACAGACGTGACAGGATCATTGTATTTGCATATGTGAACTCTGCCGGTTTTACACTTTGACTCGATCATTTAGCCTATCGTTTGTGCGCACGGAAACACTGGAAGTATCAAAATAATGGCAATCCTGAATCATTTTGCGACAGCATGCTGGAAGAATATGCAAGGCTATCGGCTAAATAAGCAGTTGTTCGTCGTTTTACGCGCTTTGCACAAGTCAACAGCAAGCGAGGAATTTGGGATCCCCGCGGCTGGAGAAAAGGCCATGCCTGAAAGATTGATCACACCGGCAGATGTCGGCAAGAAAACCAGAATCAAGACCCTGAAGGAGATGCCAGGACCCAGCGCCCTATCCAACTTAATCGAGTTCTTCTGGAGAGACGGGTTTAGTAGAGTTCATGAAATTCAGGTAACGGTGTCCGTGTAGGCTATGTCTCGCCTGGTAGGCTACTTAATCTCATTTTGTTTTATTTGTGTTTTTCACCAATGGTGAACAGCCAATGTAATCTCAGCGTAAACCAAATTTGCCAGGGATGGGTACCTCGATGGCAGATATAATATATATATATATATATATATATATATATATATATATATATATATATATATATATATATAGGTATAGGTATGTGCAGTGTTGGGCAAGTTACTTCCAAAATGTAATACATTATAGATTACTAGTTACTGTCATTTGAGAGTAATTAGTTATATTACAATATTACTGTCTCTGAATTGTAATGCGTTACACTACTTTTGCATTACTTTTGAGTTACTTTCACCAAAATAACAGGGGAAGTTTGATTTGGCAGCTAGCTTGTGAATTTCACCACCGGATCAATAAAGTCTCCTCTTTATCCACTTTAATGCATCATAGATTATTCATATTTTGTTTAATTAATATAAATATGCAAAGTAACTAAAGCTATACAAAATAGATAAGTAAAACATATAATAGGCAAGTAGGAGAAAATGAAAATACTCAAAAGTATGGCATTGTTGTAAAATGTTTGTTTATAGCACTTCAATAAGAAATTCATGTTGTTTAGGTTAAAACACGCTAAAGGAAATGTTCAATTATAGTGTGATTAAAACTCACTATTCACTTGATTTACAGCTGATTTGTGAAAAGGTAGCCTACACAACCTTATTTAACAGTAATTTAGTTTTACTGCGAACCGTCACAGGAAGTGCTTTTATTTTGAAGTAGGCTACACGGAAGTTGTCTGTTGTGTAGCCTACTCTTGTTAGCTTACTGAGATGCAACATGTCCGTCAGGCTCAAGTTGTTCACTTTCTTGTTTGTAAAACTGTAACATATTGAACAGTAAATGGTCATAGTAAAAGACAAGCGCTTTTGGTCGTCATTCGAAGCCATTCCTACGGTGGCCGACAGGGGCAAACGCCCTGCAACTTAAGAAAACACACGCAAATAGACAAAACACAAGCAAATTAAGAAAACAACTTCATTAATTTGACAACACATGTGCAGCATTCAGCAAACGCGCTGCAAATACCACAACACAACCAAATACATAAACGCACTGCAAATATGAAACGATGCAAAAAGAAAAGCACGCAAACCCCGAAAAAAGAAGCGATGCAAAAAGAAAAACAACTTCATTAATTTGACAACACATGCGCAGCATTCAGCAAACGCGCTGCAAATATCACAACACAACCAAATACATAAACGCGCTGCAAATACACACAACACAACCAAATACATAAACGCACTGCAAATACACACAACACAACCAAATAGATAAACGCACTGCAAATATGAAACGATGCAAAAAGAAAAGCACACCAACCCAGAAAACAAATGCAACAAAAAAACGCTGCATCCAGATTACACAACGGAAGTTCTCCAGACCTCTAGAGGGAGCAGCTAAGTGGAACAGCTGGATTTTCGACCTCACGGGGAGAGAGGGAGAGAGGGAGAGCGAGAGAGAGAGAGAGAGACTGCATAGACTGCATAGACTGTAAATATTAAATCTATGTTTGAGATCTGTTTTCTCTCGTTTGGTTGGTGTGTCTCGGCTCAGGTCCCAGCTGATACTCAATCAGCAGAGACGTCTGTAAACTCGTGGTGATAAAACATTTAAAACGGCATCAGTGTTTAACGTTGACGTTTGTTTAAGCCACATGAGAGGGTTTAATTTCGAGGTCCGAAATTACTGAAGTGTAGACCTCCTCAAGTGTAATATTGTGATTATACAACAACGGTTACCAACAAAATAAGTGATCAATCTGTATTCATATTGTGGAGCAATTCGCTCTTGAAATACAAAAAACAGACAGGATTTCTAGTCCCTCCCTGTTAGTAAACCAGCCAATTTACCGTGGGATTTATCAAACTGAATAAATCCCGCCCGCACATGTAAACACAAAACTGCTTTGCTAACTCCAACGTGTTGTAAGTAAGACATCTGCTGAAAAAGTTATTGTATTCATCAGCATGATTGCCGTACTGTTTAGTTCACAAACATCCAACACACCACCACCAAGTACAAACACATAGCGGACCAGACGCAAGCTTTTATTTTGAAAAGCCGAAGCTCGGGGCAGCACCAGCCGGGAGGGCATGAGACGGGAGCATAGACTGTATATTAATAATATATTATGTTATTAATAATAATAATAATAATAATATGAATTTAATATCGGTTAATAACGGTCAAAAATCCAGCTGTTCCACTTAGCTGCTCCCTCTAGAGGCCTGGAGAACTTCCGTTGTGTAATCTGGATGCAGCGTTTTTTTGTTGCATTTGTTTTCGGGGTTTGAGTGCTTTTCTTTTTGCATCGTTTCATATTTGCAGCGCGTTTATCTATTTGGTTGTGTTGTGTGTATTTGCAGCGCGTTTATGTATTTGGTTGTGTTGTGATATTTGCAGTGCGTTTTCTGAATGCTGCGCATGTGTTGTCAAATTAATGAAGTTGTTTTTCTTTTTGCATCGCTTCTTTTTTCGGGGTTTGCGTGCTTTTCTTTTTGCATGGTTTTTTATTTGCAGTGCGTTTATGTATTTGGTTGTGTTGTGGTATTTGCAGTGCGTTTGCTGAATGCTGCGCATGTGTTGTCAAATTAATGAAGTTGTTTTCTTAATTTGCTTGTGTTTTGTCTATTTGCGTGTGTTTTCTTAAGTTGCAGGGCGTTTGCCCCTGTCGGCTACCGTACATTCCACTACAGGCATAGTTACTCTCTACGGCTGATAAAAGGCAATGATATTTACGTGTAGCAAGCCTCAACATTAATTCCCGACATGTTTATATCTGTCAGCCGCTGACGTACCGTCACCTGTTGGGACATACATGCTGTCCGTACCGTCTCTGGTTCTGACCACGGGAACAGAAACAGGACAGCTCACTTCAACGCAGCGTAATAACTCCTGAAAATAATATCCATCTCGCAAATGTATCTGTCTCTGCAGTCATCTCAACCATCGAATACAGCGACAGGAAAATAATACGCCTTTTTTTTTTTTCCTGTGAAGAAATGTGTCGCGGTGTTGGTGAATTCTTAAAAAAAACAATGCACCACTAAATGTTGCGTTAAAATGCGTTGTAACTCACGTTACTGAGATTGTAACGAGTATAATATTACCGAAATTTAATTAGTAATGCGTTATATTACTGCGTTACAGCAAAAAGGAATACATTACTGTAATTGCGTTACTTTTGTAACGCGTTACTCCCAACACTGGGTATGTGACCTGTCTGAAGCAGGTGAAACAGAAACAATGAAGAAACGGCGCGTATCGTGTCTTTCCCAGATTGCTTCTCTCGGTTTGTTTTATTAACGACTCAAAATCATTTACACATGACATTTCTTTTCTCACATTTTTGTTAACAGTTGTTAACAGACATCGATGTTAATAAGATGTTTAATGACATTAATCAGATTATAGGAGGTTTTTGTTATGAAGGCTAATAAAATTTTATTATGCACTTATTAACCAGTAGCAATGCTCCTTTGCAGCTACTGGAACTAAAGTGGGAACAGATGAGTTAATATTTATAGGCTAAACAATAATTAAAAGAAGGACGTGGAAAAGCACAAAATCACACTCTAAGCCCTCTTTTGTGGAAAATATATATAATTTGTTTTAACATTTCCTAACATTCATATTTCATAACTTTGAACTCAGCAACAAAAAAAACACTGACGGTTGAAATAAACTACATTGTGATTTAACAGATTTTGGTTATTTACATATACATTTCATGTATAATTTAGTGAGGATAAGTCAAGACCATGTTATGGTTTAATGCGGAACATTAAAATGCTATGTAAAAAATGTTTAAAAGTTTATTTGAAGTCGTTTTGGATAAAAGCATCAGCTAAATGCATGTAATGTAATAAATAATTCATTTGTAAATTGTTGTTGAAATACCATGTTGTTTTGATGTATGGTAAATTATTCATTTTATTGTAATCCAAGTATATCCTTTGTTATTGGTTATAGGCTACATTGTAAAGTATTGTAAATTAAGAAATGAGGTAGTTTTGTTAAACAGAGAGAGAACAGAATAACTTATTACCCTGCACTATGTGTGTGTTTTTTTTTTTCTTTGAAAGACCAGATAAGATAAGGAGAAACACTTGAGATTGCTAGCCCAGCCCAGCTAGACTATAGACAGTTGTGGAGGCAGTGAGGCCTACTGTAGGACCTGCCCACAGAGGACATCTGACTTGCTCGATTACTTTTTCGAACCCCAACAAGAACACAGCCACACTATTAGCTCTACCCAGGTAGCAGTACTTGAGGTAGTGTATAACAAATACACACAGAACAAGAAACTGGATTCTTGGATCTTGGAACTCCTTGACTTGGAGGAGTGTTGATACAGAACAACTAAGCTACTGAACTCATGGGATCTCTACTCCGTAACTTTAAGGAGCAGACACTGACCTCTTCAAATCTTAACTTTTCCACTTATCTCTTGAAAGATCACATAACGAAGAACACTTTTTTTAAGAGGTCTATTTTTATTTTCCATCTGTATGTGTGTTTGTGGTTGCAGCAAGGCAGTACATCTTTCATACAACTCAAACTCCTCTCGTGACTTATTAGGGCAATGCAAACCACTCCCCGAACCTAGCTAGATGTTAGCATCTCAATCGCGCACTGATTAGAACTAGAAGCGCTACCGAATGTTCTTTTTGTTGCTGTGTTTAGTTGAAAGTTATGAAATATGAATGTTATGAAATGTAAAAAAAAAAAATCAACAAAATATGTATTTCTATAAACATTTACTCATCTTAATAAGACACTGTTCCCACTTCAGTTCGAGTAGCTGCAAAGGAGCATTGTTACTGGTTAATAAGTGCATAATAAAGAGTTTATTAATTTAAATAAGACACTGTTCCCACTTTAGTTTCAGTAGCTGCAAAATAGCATTGTTACTGGTTAATAATGTTAATTTCTGCTTATTAACGGTTAATTACTGCTTATTAAAAGCACCTTAAAAGAAACAGTTACCTTATTGGGTAATGGTCACTACCAACTGTTGATTGATTTAAAACTTCCCAAGTACTAACACTAGCAATTGTAGCAGATGTGATTGTTGGATGTATAACACTCTCCGTATTCTGTGAACTATTATATCTTGTACCATTTCCATCATTAATTCACACCAATTCCATATCATCAATGAACTCTTCTATCACAGACCCATTTACATCTGTATCATTACTCCCCCACATTGTGCTGTGTGCATTCAAATCTCCACACCATACTATTTTTCCTTGCGTTGACCCTCTTACATCTTTCAATAGATCATAAATAAATCTATTACAAGGATAATAGTAATTTACTGTCACTAAACTGCTATTTTCTATTCACACTTTGATTTCAATTGATTAATTTTCTTTCCCAATATTAACTACATTATAATTCAACCCATTTTTTCCAAATCACGCATTTACTTCCCCCGCCAGGAATCAAGACGCCGCTTGATTACATTAGACTCGAGCGGTTGCACGGTTACATTCGGTCGCGACATACCACATATACACTCATACTGACCGACACTAGACTCACGCACTGGCCACGGTTATATTCGGTAACCTGGTGTGCAGTCTCCTCGTGACAGTCTAACTACCATGTAGCAACATTCACTTCTAACATTTAACTTAACGTAACTACCAAAATAACATTACGTGTATTTGTATGTGATATAATACTTTCCCCTTGGTAATGTAGCCTATGAATTTCCATGAACACAATTCTAAAATGCACGAGACATAAAGGCTTCTGGGATCGGTTGATAACTCAAACTTGCCGAGAACCTATAGACACCCGTTTGATCACATAGACTCATGCATTAGGCATGGTTACGGTCTTGTTCAGTAGCCTGGTGTGCGGTCTCCTCGTGACAGCCTACCTACCATGTAACAACAGTTAACATAACTACCAAGATAACATG
Source organism: Sander lucioperca (assembly GCF_008315115.2). Classification (NCBI taxonomy): domain Eukaryota; kingdom Metazoa; phylum Chordata; class Actinopteri; order Perciformes; family Percidae; genus Sander; species Sander lucioperca. Next base: position 30,060,116 of record NC_050175.1, read on the forward strand.
ACATGTATTTGTATGTGATATCCATTGATAATGTAGCCTATGAATTACTATGTACACAATCATCGAAGATGCATGAAAAAAATAAAGGCTTTTGGGATCGGTTGATAACTCAAACTTGCCGAGAACCTAGATACCCTTTTGAATATATACTCATGCAGTACCCTCGGTTACGGTCCTTACGGTCTCGTTCAGTAGCCTGGTATGCGGTCTCCTCGTGACAGCCTACCTACCATGTAGCAACATTCACTTCTCTGACTGAACAACAATGTACCGGACTATCCAGCTACCAGGCCTGCTGCTCTGTCGCCGGGTAAGACTAGTGGAGGTGGGCTGTGTTAACACGGACTGGTGCTTGTATCCAACTAACTGCTGGTGGAGTTTGTGACTGTTAAATGCCGACCATTCTACATTCCACGCAATTTTACGGCTGTGTTTATACTCGGTGTTTACAGCCCACCAAGCGCTAATGCTAGTATGCGTTGCTGAACTTTACGGAGCCTATAATGTGTGTGCACTAAATGTAGCCTGTTTTGTATGTCGTTTATATATAATGTCGTTTTTATATATTTTAAATGTGTGACACCACTTGAGCCACGGTGAAACGTTGTTTTGTGTACATATATGGTTGAAATGACAATAAAACACACTTGAGTTGAGTTGACTGTTTCACTGTCTGTCTGTCTGTAAACGGTAGGCGTGGCTTGGGAGTGGACTCTAAAGCAGTGAAGCAAGTGCATTCTGGGATTTGGTGTCTTTCATCCACATGAGCCAAAAAGACATTTTCTGGCTTTTCTCGGCCTAGAAGCCACCAATTTCTAAAAGAAATTCACATTTCTACTACATAAGTTACCCAATTTAAGGATATATTCATCTTTCCAACGGTGAAATATCCCTTTAAGCCAAGTGATTTCACCTGAGGGGGCGGTTCCTTTCCAAACCCACTTTATCTTCCCTGCCTCAGATGTGGTCATGTGGCCTCTGCTCAGGGACTTTTAACAACTAAAATGCATTACATTTTGATTTAATAAAAAATAGTCAGTCTAATAAAATAAAATGAGTCCTAATTTTCTTCAAAAGAAATACATGTGACTACTAATTTATTTGTGTCACTACTGCTTTATAGATGGAGCACAGGAAGAAGTATGGCAAAATATTCAAATCCCGTTTTGGACCCCAGCTGGTGGTCTCAGTGGCGGACCGTGACCTGGTGGCTGAGGTGCTGAGGGCCGAGGGCGTGGCCCCTCAAAGAGCTAACATGGAGTCCTGGAAGGAGTACAGAGACATGAGAGGCCGTTCCACTGGCCTCATCTCAGCGTGAGTCTACCTTCAAACTTTGATAATTTGAGTCTGGACAAGGACTTCCTGAAATTAATGACTTTGTGGGTCGACATGATAATAGTCTATAATATAGACTATATAGCTATAGACTGTATATTGATGGCGTTCCATTTACGGGATTGTTCCGTTGCCTGATGTCCCTCATTTTCGGTCGGATGTCCCTCACCTTCCGCTTTCTTTGTGTTGGCATTCTAAATTCCAGTCGATTCAGGAAACCTGAAAAAAAAAAATCTAATTATATTTACCTTTTTTTTGAGTAAAAGTCTCATCACACACTCGACAGCCCTTTTAATTCCAAAGCTGGCCTCCCTACGTGCACATTCCCCCAAAACAAGTTCCTTCCCGAGGCTATTTTGCAGAGGCACCGTACCTGTGTCTGACGCTAAGATGAAGGGAAGCCGCCAAAGGTGATTGTGATTGGTTTAAAGAAATGCCAGTAAACCAGAGTTTGGTTTTCTCCTATCCAGGAATGTTTTTGGACTAGCCCGACACTCCTCCTCAGCGCTGTGGATATAGGTCTGGCAATGCAGGACTAACAGGATAATGACAAGGCAATTTTCTCTATAAGTCTATGAATGTCTTTCCAAAAATGTACCTTGTTGCTTGTGTCCTGTTTTCCAGTGAGGGAGAAGATTGGCTAAAGATGCGGAGCGTGCTCAGGCAGCTGGTCATGCGTCCCCGTGATGTAGCAGTCTTCTCTGATGATGTGAACCAAGTGGTAGATGACCTCATCAAGAGAGTTGCTATTCTGCGCTCCCAGGAGTCTGACGGAGCAACTGTTCTCAACGTGAATGACCTCTTCTTCAAATATGCCATGGAAGGTTTGTAAAGACAAATGTTTGTGAATGAACTGAATGTTGGGCATGGTGGATTTGAAAGGATAGTGCAGGTGGGGGGGGGGTAAGGAGATCAGTGAGGCCATCAGAGAGGACAACAGGTACGCAGGAGGAGGTGATAGCAGAGAGGAAAATAGAAAAATCCGTAAACCATATCATTAAATCTTCTCAAAATTAGATTTACCACATTGTGATTGACCTGTTACATTCCAGTTATACTTACAGTAAGGAACAAGTGATGGAAAGCAATCATTGCAGCTTTCCAACTGGATTATTGAACCGCTGTCTACCTCTTCCTTGCCGTTGTCTTGTCTACAGGTGTGGCAGTCATTTTGTACGAGTCCCGACTAGGCTGTTTGGAAAATGAGATTCCCCAGGAAACCCAAGACTACATCGGTGCTCTGCACCTCATGTTCAGCTCCTTCAAGACAACCATGTATGCCGGAGCGATCCCCAAGTGGCTCCGACCGGTCATCCCCAAACCATGGGAGGAGTTCTGTTTCTCCTGGGATGGCCTCTTCAAATTCAGTAAGTGCTGTAATTCTTACCACAGAGGGCACATAAATACTTTTTAGTATGCTTTTATGTTCCAGTGAACTATCTGCCTGGAGTAACTACAGTTCTTTTAAAAGGGTATTCCAGCAATTTAGTACTTCACTTCCAAAAAGTGAAGAAAATTAAAGCAGAGGAAGCAGAGGTTTCCTGATTTATAGTCCATAGTAAGGGTCAAGCTGGATGCTACAGAGGCTTGAAGTCTCCAAGCCGAGAAAGCTATCATCAGGATTTTTTTCTTCAGCATTGACCAGAGATGTATAGTAACGAAGTAGAACTACTTCACTACAGGTTGTCTCATTGGAACTACAGCTCGTGCTACCCGATAGTGTGAGATGTAGTTCCAGTGAGACAACCTGTAGGGGGACCGAAGCGGGAAAAGTTACATAGTGTTGCTTTAAAATGTTACACGTCTTTCATCCAGTAAGAGTTTTCTACAACTTTTAATTCCCATTTATACTTTTTGAAAATATTCAATGCTTTTCTTTTCTTCAGAAATTGCATTCTCTAGTTATATATAGTTTCCGATGTGTAAACATGTTAGATAATGCTTTCTCTGTGGTTCTTTTTAAAATACAAAACAATACAGCTTAGTTCGGGTTAAGCATTTGCAAAAAATAGTTTTTATGAATAGCCTGACATCAATAGAGAGGAATGTTGATTGCATATACATCTCTAAGCTGTGCCATGGGATTGTGGGAGTATGGGGTCCCTCTGTTACATAACCGTTAACCATAACTGTTCTATTTTTTCCATTTTCCTTCACTACCCTTCCCTTTTTCCCACCTTTCCATTCATCCCACCTTCTCTGTCTGATCCCAGGCAGTATTCATGTTGACAAGAGGCTTGCAGAGATTAAGGCCCAACTTGAGAGGGGAGAGGAGGTGAAGGGGGGACTGCTCACACACATGCTCATTACCAAGGAGATGAGCACTGAGGAGATCTATGCCAATTTTACGGAGATGCTACTGGCTGGGGTCGACACGGTGTGTGTCTGTGTCCGTGTGTGTGTGTGTGTGTGTGTGTATGTGTGTGTGTGTGTGTGTGTGTGTGTGTGTGTGTTTGAGTCATTGTTCAGTTTCAAGAGTGTTTCTGGCGCCACATCCATGCCTGTGTAGCTGTGCCAGCATTGGCTCACAGCAGTGAATCGGGAGGTTACACAGTACGCCTGTCTATTCTTATTACATTTAATCTAAAGTGCACAGTGTAATAAGGGGCTGGAGGGATAAAGGGCTGAGAGTGCAGCTGGTGAAGTGGACTTGAGTGTCTTCTCAGTACTGGAATTGAAGCCCCTCATTGTTTCCCAACACTTACGCAACAATACAGAAACTCTTATATCTGCTTACATTGCAGTCAAACCTGCTGTAAAACATCAAGAATAAAAGGCAACATCTCCACAAAGATTTCTTTTAGGAGCAAATAAACAATACTAATATACTACACATTCAAATAGCAATCTATACAACAGATTTCTTTTAAAGAAATACCCTTTTCTATTCCCCTAGACATCCTTTACTCTTTCATGGGCCTGCTACCTGTTAGCGCGGCACCCTCAAATACAGCAGCAAATCTTTACGGAAGTGACGGAGACCCTGGGACCTGGAGCAGTCGCCACAGCAGACGATGTCCCTCGTCTTCCTCTCATCAGAGGGCTGGTCAAAGAGACACTCAGGTACAGACTGCATGAATATTTATACTCCCTGAGCTTTTTCTTCTTCTTTTCTTCTTTTTGTTTGCTCTCACTTGCAATGTTTGAAACAACTGAGCAATAGTTTAAGCGACTTTAATCAGAATCAGAATCAGAATCAGAATCAGCTTTATTGGCCAGGTTTGCGTAGACAAACAAGGATCTTTGCTCTCAAGTACAAAGCTCACTTAACCTATAAAGAATAAAAAACAGAAATGAAAGTAAGAAATATAAATAAATACTGTTAAATATGCAGTATAACAATAGAATTTACAAATTTACAAAAAATATACAGTAGCAATAAGAGAGAAAAGTTAGGGCATGACTGTTCAACATGTCACATCAGTATCTAATTTGTCCATTATCTTTCTCTGTGGGGCTTTCACTTATCCAGTTAGACTTACACTTTGTAAGAAGAAAAGTATATTTGCTGTTGAGTAACAGTCTTTATGTACCCCTGTCTGGGAGCAGGTTTTTTCCAGTTCTCCCAGGCAACGGACGGATAACCCAGGATGACTTGGTGGTGGGCGGATACTTAATCCCCAAAGGGGTAAGACTGATAGAGACATAATAGATGTGAGTCCTCTAGTGTGTGCATGTGCTGAAGAAAAAGCATGGCCATAAAAGTCAGCCAAAAACATTACAGTGGGACCAGATGTAACATATCCTGCATTACTCATACATAGGCCAGCTGTTTTCATTACACAACTGACATTTTTTCTTACTTTGTTAGACTCAGTTGGCCCTTTGTCACTACTCCACATCTTTTGATGAAGAGAACTTTGGTGATGCGTCAGACTTCAGACCTGATCGCTGGATACGAAAAGATTCCACAGATCGTGTCGACAACTTTGGCTCGATTCCCTTTGGCTACGGCATCAGGAGCTGCATCGGCAAGAGAATAGCAGAGTTAGAGATGCATCTAGCTCTCACAAGGGTAGGGGATTAATGAATTAGCTGTACACACATTCAAAATGTGTCTTCAGACATATATATATATATACGACTTTCACAATCAGATCTTCAGACCTTCATAGTCTACAACACAAATCACTGACATTTACTATATATTACCCGATAAATCAGAGTAAATACTATACATTTTAATAAAATAGTCCATCTTGCTGTCTATATCAGGCTTTTGAGACATTTTTTGCAAACCTAAACACTAAATTAAACAATAAAAAATGTTTTGCCAAACCATTTCATGGAAAAATTAACATTCTTAAATCATCATAGAATAGTACAAAAAATACAAATGTTCTAATTCTTCCAGATTACATAGCTCACACAATCCCTGAGTATTGTTGAATCTGCCAGAGGAAGCAAACCAGCTCCCAGCTGTGCTACTAAAGATCTTTGACTTCTAGATAAACACACTTATAAATGTATTCATTGATAATGAGTCATAAAATCTGATTTGTGTCTTTGCTCCTTGTGCAGCTCATTCAAAAGTTCCACATTGGCGTGTCTCCGCTTACTACTGATGTCAAGGCCAAAACCCACGGCCTGCTCTGCCCTGCTGCCCCCATCCACCTGCAGTTCATCGACAGGGAAAACTAGACTCAGACTCCTCTCCATAAGGTCTACTGTACTTTGTTTTTAAAGTGCTGATTCGTGTGTCTTACCTCCTCCCGTTCATTAGTGAGGAGGACACGAAATTAGTATGGGACCAGTAAAGATAGATTCATACTAATGTGCATACATGTGTGTTATAATGTGTGCACACACATTAATACATAATCACACTGTTTCCTCTTAAGAAAAAACTGTTTAGAATATTTTTTAATTTTAACTAATTCTAGGAAAAATGCTTTTAGCTTTTTTTATATGAAGGGAATTTGATCATCCTGTGAGATAGAACTAAAGAATGAATTATAACCTAAAAAGTAGATTATTTGCTCAACTAATGAAATATGTATTTTTTTACACTACGTTTTTGGATCAATAAATGTGTTCAGTTTTTCTGGTTTATATGCTGTTTGTGTGAATACAATTATTTTACCAGAATGTTGGTTACATCATGATTTTATTGAGAGGGATCATGTATGTTGCAGAACAGTTTTAGCAAGAGGAAAGCGAAAAGTTGGTGTGCTCAGGGCCGGCCATGACCAATTTGGTATCCTGGGCAAGATTTTAGCTGGTGCCCCTTGCATCGCTGCCAATTCCACTACCAATCATTGTGTCCATACACTCACACAGAAACTGCATAGCTTCATGCTTTCGAACAAGTCAATAGAGTTAATGCTGGTTAGAAAACAAATTAAAATATAATATTGGGCTCAAAGCATGCATTAATGTTGGACCACAAACTGTGTCTTCCATTGCAGGGAAATACTATCGAACAGGTAAAAGTGGCTAAATTGTTGGGTGTCACGATTGATGAAACATTATCATGGACTATTAATATTAACAACATAGTGTCCAAAATTAGTAGAAACATCTTTATCATTAAAAGATATGCTCGACTGTTGACAGAGTCAACAATTAAGTAACACAGTCTCTAGTCTTGTCCCATCTGGACTATTACTCTACGATCTGGTCTAGTGCATCAAAACAGGAGCTTGTCAAGAGCAGCTCGCCTTGTTCTTTACTGCCCTACAAGGAGTAATGTGGAAGAAATGCATACCAGGCTGTCGTGGATGACAGTAGATGAAAGTCTAGCATGCAGCCTGATGGTATTTTTAAAGAATATTTATTATTATTATTATAAAGTATACATTACGTAAACCCACCAACCTGTTCTCGCAGCTATTACCTACCAATCATAGACATGGTTATGATACCAGACTGGCCATAGGTTATGGCTTTACTCTGCCAATGCCCAGAACCAATGCTCTTAAAAAAATGGTAACGTATAGCGCTGTAACATATTGGAACAGCTCCCCCCCACCCACAATTAATCCTAATGTGAAATACTTCAAGCTTAAAAAAGAAACTAAGAGAAGCTGTTATCAGCAAGGAGTTTAGGTTAAAACCTGTTTGATTGGGTTATTTTATTTCATGTTACTGTTTTCTTTTGTTATTTTTATAACATGAAAAACATGCTACTGTGCCTTTTTTTTTCTTCAAAATCCAGGAGGTTTTCATTTTTCTAATATAACAATAACAATAACATAACAACAACATCTATTTTGCTTTATAATATTTGTTTGTGTTTGTCTTGTGTTGGACCCTAGGAAGAATGGTCGTCACTACGGTGATGATTAATGGGGATCCTTAATAAACAATAAACAATAAACAACAATGCTTTTCATGTTTTATTTTAGAAACATAACAAAACACAGTTGTATCAATAAATTTTGATGCTGAAAAAGAGCAGTGTTTTCTCAAGACTTAAATTAATTATAAATACAATAAAAGGTATTGTACAAAATACAATATTAAAGAAACCAGTGCACAAAAATATTTGAAAAGTGCATCTGAAGAGAGAGGAGTCTATGTGATCATTGGTGTTACATTATAATGATAAAAAAAACCTGTCGATGATGAACCCCAGCCAACAATAGCACCTAACATTATTCCCTATAACATTGTAAACACAAACAGCAACAGTAATTCCACCTAGCATTTATGATGCATACTGTTGTTTGCTATATATGAGACTAATCAATAATAAAGATGCAAAGGCTTACAGCTGTATATTGACCATTACAAGCAGGGCTAACTCTGGTTAAATGTATGCCTGGTTTCTTTGTGCAGCATACTTAAAATAAAAAGTGCATTTCTCCAAATGATGTTGTAGGTTATTCCCATAGACTGTAATATACAGTTATCCCCTAACACACCTGAATAGTCTTTTCAACTTTCCATAATACATGTAAGGTGGGAATAACTGATTTTAACTCTAGCTATTTATTAAACTAGACTTCTGCACTTCTTCTTGGCTCCGTTTCCAGGCCTTAGATAATCTAGCCTGTGATGGGAGACTTTGGTCTTTCACAGATCATTTCAGAGAGAGCGTTCCTATTGGCTGTTCTGCGTATGCATAGCCCTTGAGACAGAGAGGGGAGAGGGAAAGCTGCAGGAAGAGGTCTCACTACACTTCAAATTTTGAAGTTCTTTTGCATTCTACCCACTGCAGCTTTAACAGGATATATTGACTCTTTTTGAAATTAGGTCAACCTTGAGATAAAATAAAGATAGGATGTTTGACAAGGGTCAGATACAGATACAGTGTTGCTGACAAGTTAGGTCTTCAATCTTTATCTGATAACAGGGTTTCCCCTAGTGCATTGCATGCCTGGAGGCCCACCGTGCTTAAGTTGCCTAAACCACTGGGAATCTGTCTTATAGCTTTTTTAAATTTTCAAGTTTGCGATGTTCTTCCATGATTCTGTTATCACAGAAACTATTGGGCTCTACATTAATGCTGCTATAAATCTGTGACTGGCCCCAGGCAGGCCCTCGTAAAAAAAACAACAACCTTGCAACCGGGCTAATAAACTTTTTTGGGGGAAACCCTCAATAACCTTAATTTTGTTCAACAGTGTGTTGCATCCCGTTATCTACACTAGTAGTAGCCTACAGTACCCTTTTTCAGTTTCCCTTCTCATTACGGTGCCCTGCTGTCCTCTACTTCAACTGTGATTAAAGTGCACAAACAGAACCATGCATGCTGTAAAACACCAGGGGTCAGATAAACGATGCTCAAAAAACATGCATACGCCATTTCCCACACATAAACTGTTATTTATAAAAGAAGTAGCCTATGTGTGCACCTCAAACATGCTTTAGACCAGGTGTACACAGTTTTCTAAAGATGAGTTGAGGGTTTAGGTTGTTAATGATAACACAATTAGTAAAAAAAAAAATGGAAGTCTACACAGCGTTCTGGTCAAAGGTGCATACCGGTATATAAACTTAATTTTAAATTATTTATGAGTGATGAGTTTGACGTTTAAATTTGAGCTGTGATTTTACTTTATCCTCAATTGTGAAGCACTTTGTAAAAAACAACAGCACAAGGAAAGCTCCAAAACAAGTGTATGGTTGTTTCACGATCAATACCACAGAAATAGAAGTTACGGCAGTATCAATGTCAACGCCTGGTAAATACAGACTAATTTTACAGACCGAGTCCAGAGACCATGGATGGTACGCTTATAGGCCATCTCGCGATATTTTGCCAACGAGAACACAGGCGGAAGTAAATAGTCGCCATGGCATGTTAGCTAGTGAGTGGCGATAAAGTGGCAAGTTCAGCGTGGGTGCTCCGTTAAGTTAAACTGATACAATAATTTACAACTTCAGGGTTAGTTGTTTGGACGTTGAGAAATAACAGATTCGCCGAGTTTGCATTTCCATTATAAATACTTAACAAGAGTCAAGGAATCGTGCAGCACGTTTGAGGCCTGGAAATACGCATGCTAGTGCAGCTAAAAGCTCCCTAACGTTAACACGGCTGTTCAGCTAGCTAACGTTTAGCACCACAGCCAAATACCACTGAAGGGGGGTAGTTTCACCAGCTAATGTCGGCTATCATTTTAAAGAGATAAGTAACGTCACCCCAGCTAGCGTTAACTCTGGCCGTGGTGGAGGGAAAGTTCGGCTATATTTAAAATGATCATTGAAAACCTTGATGCCTTGAAAACATGGCTGTCTGAAACCCTCGAGCCTATGTAAGTAACGTTAACGTTAGTTATTAGCGACTGAGCTGTTACCTTAAATCAACTTTAGCCATTCTAGCTCAGTCTGAGTTACACAAGCTACTGTTAGAAACATACACAATACACCGAAATGTAAGGGTGACGTTCATTGCCGATAACGTTGTATTTTATGGGCTATTTGTCATTTATATATTTATTGCTATGTACGTGTGGTTTATGATTTTTATATGCACAATTCCAGCTGTGATGCTGACCCTTCTGCCCTCGCCAAGTATGTTGTTGCTTTGGTGAAGAAAGACAAAAGTGAAAAGGAACTTAAAGCCCTGTGCATAGACCAGTTGGATGTATTTCTCCAGAAAGGTAATTAATCCCCCTGCTTCATGAAAGATGTACTTTGGCAGTCTTATTTCATTTATCACGTCATCCAGCGTGTGTTTATCTGTGTATTAATATACTGTATAATCTTCAATTTGCACAATTAACTTCTTTCAGAGACCCAGCCATTTGTGGATAAGCTGTTTGAAGCCATTAACAACAAAAACTACCTCCCGCAGCCAGAGCAACCATCCTCTCTGATCAAAGTTGAGAAAGACGAGCAGAAAAAAGATGAGGTAATCTTCCTATATTGTCAAGAGTACTGGACAGGGAAACTATTAAAAGTATACTGTTGTTCCATCACATGGCACTATACAATACTAAACATTATGGAGGGCCTCTCAAGTCAGTGGCCATCTTGGATTGAAAATATTTATTTGAAGTTACTTTTTTCTTTGCTTAGACAAACCGGGAAGACGAACGAGAGAAGAAGTTTCCTCGGCGAGTGAATCACAGCCCATCGCAATCAAGCTCACGTTACAGCAGAGATATCAGGTCTGCACAACTGCCTGTTTCAACTTTCTCTTTCAACTTTTTTTTTCTTTCACTGATTACCATGTCTTTTTACCCAAACTTCTAGGAGAGGAGATGATCGTAAGAGAGACGACCGCTCCAGGAAGAGGGAATATGACCGCATTCCACCAAGGAGGGACTCATACCGCGATCGCTACAATCGCAGGAGAGGTCGCAGTTACAGTCGTAGCCGCAGCCGGAGTTGGAGCAAAGATCACATCCGAGACCGCGACAGAGAAAGGGACAGGGACAGGGATAGGGACAGAGATAGGGATCGCGATCGCAGCAGGAGCCGGTCACACAGCAGAACTCGGTCTGGAAGCAGGAGTACAGGTAAGAACCTTATCGATTGATCTAAAATGATCCAAGGCCGCCTACACATGATCACCAGCAGAATCACTTTGTACCACTTTGAACCAATGTTTTTCTGTGGAGAGAGCAATGACGACACTCTTTTACATCTTGCAGTCTGCTCAAAATCCACTCCATTTGAACTGTGATCCCGTTTGTTGCTGACCTTTTTAAAGTCCGCCCTGTCAGATTAGAGTTGACCAAGAAGCTTTTTGAACACAAATCTCTCTTATCTCATGGTTTCCTGAGACGGATGTGTCTAATTTAGTGTTTGTTTTTTTAGCATTATTTAACTGTTCTTGTTTATGAATTATATATCATTTTATGAATTACAATACAATTGACTTATCAGCATTGAGCATTTGGAACTGATGCATCAACTAAGGATAAAAATACCCTGAAAACAAGTTTTAAAATGTTGTAATGTGCAAGTCTAGTTTCTCACTGGTATATATGCCATTTTGTTTTTACTATAATACATGATCATAATTGCCTATTTGCAGAACAAGATCCTGGTAAATTGAAGTTTGATCATGATCGAGTGGACAGGCCAGAGAGTGGGGATGGCTACACCCCAGCCCTGGTACCCACTGCAACCACTTCACACTTCCCTGTACCAACACTGAGCAGCACCATTACAGTCATCGCCCCCACACTTCATCATAGCAACAACACCACTGAGAGTTGGTCAGACTTCCGCCCTGGGCACCCTGTGGATCGTGGCCTTTTTAATAGGGGACCACCCCCTCAACAGAGGAAGAGATGCCGTGACTATGATGGTAAGAAAAGCTGATTTAAAAATGTTTCCATTAAAGTATGTAGATTAGCTGTTTTCTTTTTCTTTTTTTGAAGTTCTGTATGTTTGATGTTCTACATGATTCTGCCATCTTTTCCAGAAAAGGGCTTTTGCATGAGGGGGGACATGTGTCCTTTTGACCATGGAAGTGACCCAGTTGTAGTGGAGGATGTCAATTTGCCCAATATGCTGCCCTTCCAACCTCCACCAATCCCAGGTGTGGACCCACCACCGCCCCCAGGCCTTCCACCACCACCTCTCATGAACCCCCCACCTGTGAACCTGCGCCCCCCTGTGCCCCCACCGGGCACCCTTCCACCTAGCCTTCCACCTGTTGCAGGTAGGAATTCAGATATTTCTCTGAATTGCTAACTTCCATTCTTCCAAACTTTTTATGTTTAAGTTTATTATAATTATTATAATAAATAATGTAGTTATTATACTTTTTTTTTTTTTAATTCCACATTGGATTAAACATAAAAGCACCGTAGAATGGGTGTGAATAATTACAGATATATGTATAGTTTCTTCAGAATTGCGTTGCTATGCAACAGCTCAGGTCCAAGCCTACATCCGGTCGGCTGTTGCTATTATTGGACAGGAAATAAACCCACATAGAATGCTTGTTTCAAACTGTTACATTTTCTATACAACACAAGGATGTCTGCAAGCTCACCTGAAAAGTATCTTAAAAACAGATGGCAAGAAAATGAGTTACCTACTTGGTGAACAGCTAGAATAATATCCAGTTCAGCACAGGTCAGATTAACAAAATTGGTTGGACTAGTTGGTGTTTTGTCTAAACTTCTCCTTCTATAACTGTTGGTTTAACTCTGTCTGACACAGGTCCTCCTCCTCCGCTTCCTCCTCTGCAACCGTCGGGCATGGATGCTCCTCCCAATTCCATGACCAGCTCTGTTCCCACCATTGTCACCTCTGGCATGCGCTCCTCACTTCCCCAGCCCTCAGTGCCACGCTTCACCTCCGGTAATGGTTGTTTGTCTTACAAATTTATATATATATATATATATATATATATATATATATATATATATATATATATATATATATATATATATATATATATATATATATAAAAATGTCACTGTACCTTTAGCTTAAGTATCTTCTCTCTGCTGACCAGACAACTATGAGACGGATGTGTACAATCCTGAGGCTCCCAGCATCACCAATACCTCCAGGCCGATCTACCGCCATCGGGTCAATGCCCAGAGACCCAACCTCATTGGCCTCACAATGGGTGAGGTGGACCATCCACCGAGAGGTATTGTTCACATGAACTGAACCATTTTTGTTTTGAATAGATTGTCTTAAAACATCCATGTACTTTATATTCTACCATTTGCATGCTTAGTACTTTGGCCAATGTGATGAACTGTTGTTGCTTCACAAACAAGGAGAATACCAGTATTCAGTTCATGCTACTGTATTTGTGTATTGGCTGTCCGTTTAAAAGTCTTGCTCTAGAGTTGTCATCTCTTTTTGAGTGGTGTGCCCTGTAGTCAGTGTTTGTTTCTCACCAGACAAGATCCCAAACAACAGCATGAGGATCGTTATGGAATCTGATTCGAGGAAGAGGCCCCCTGTCTCCCATGATGGAGGCCTCCCCTCCAAGAAACCTTGGTTTGACAAGTAAGATGCCTTTTTCCTGTAGTATAAAAAATAAAAGGCATATGCTGCCTTTAAACCCAGTTAAGCACGTTTTGACAGAGGCATGTTTGATACCACACTCATTGAATTGTTTAACAATGTATCTTCTCTGTCCAGACCCAACTTTAACAACCCCAACCACCAGGGCTACCACAAAAGAGTCCCATTCTCTCCTAACACCAAGCTGCTGGTTCGACAAATTCCCCCCGAGCTCAACAACATCAGCAAACTCAATGAACATTTCAGCAAGTTTGGCACCATTGTTAACCTACAGGTCAGTCCCTATGTGGTGCTATAGATATGAAAATCACAGCTTTGATGGTAGTCAATAAATGATATGTAAAAAAACCAAAATGTAAATAATAATTATTTATAATATAAATAAAAGACTGTATATATAAATATTATATAAATCAATCCTAATGTTGTGTTTATGTTTATATTATTGTTTATTGTGTACTGTCCGAAAATTTGGACAAATTTTATTTAGATCTTTCGAAATTGGGCTATTTAAGCTATCTGATAAATAGAGATGGCCCGATACCATTTTTTTGCTTCCCGATACCGATTCTGATACCTGAACTTGCGTATCGGCCGATACCGAGTACCGATCCGATACCAGTGTGTCAACTGTATGCTACTATCCCTGTATGGATGTGATATTATTTCTATCTTTGTTGTCAGTCTGGCTCAGGTTAAACTCTTTGTGAAACATGAACAATGAATGCCACAGAACTTCTTTTATTTTGCAGTTTGACAGTCAGTTATAACAAAAAGAACATAAATAAACTACTGTAACGTAGATTTTTCTTTAGGGCTTTATTACATGGTATCGGATCGGTGCATAAACTCCAGTACTTCCCGATACCAGCGTTTTAGGCAGTATCGGAGGCAATACCGATACTGGTATCGGTATCGGAACATCTCTACTGATAAACCAGTAATATTTGCAACAGTTGTGGTTTAACCAAATTAGGGTAAAGCCAGTAAAGATTACAGGAGAAACTAAAGGTCAAAAAAAGTTTTTGCAAAGTCTAAAATCAGAGCCACCTAGAAGCATCCTTTTAAAATGAACTACCTACCTTGTTCCAAACACTCTCGTGCACTGGCTTTTGAAGGATAGTTACTGTGACATTTGGGATGGGAAGGGGGAAATCACATCATGAAGTTGCTCTTCTCTTCATTTGATAACATGAAAGCGTTGAGGTAAAGTTAAAAAAAAATCATCCAGTGTTACCTGCAGGTTTTAGAGTATGTATGCACTGCTGTTAATATAACTCTCACATTACCATTTTTATTTCTTTTGACAGGTGGCCTTCCAGAATGACCCAGAGGGGGCACTGATCCAGTTTGCCTCTCCAGACGAGGCCAAGCGGGCTATGCAAAGCACAGAGGCTGTTCTCAACAACCGCTTCATCAGGGTGCACTGGTTTCGGGACGATGGGAGTGATGGACAGGGCCAGTCTCAGTCACAGCAGCAGCCTCAGCCACAGCCAGCCATGGTAAAAGTTTATTTTAAATCTGTCACTCATAACGTGGTTATTATAAAATAATTTGCCTTATCACTGACACAAAATATTGCTAGAATTCACCTGGGTCAATATTTCCAGTAAGATGCACTTGTGAATAACAAGTTGATTTCATGTGATTCTTGAAACAAGGAATATTAATCGAAAATGTATCCACATCGAAATTCTGAAACGGTTATCAACGTATTTTTCCCATGACGATAATTTTAATAATGTATTTCTGTTGATAGGCCTACTTTCTCCTTAAACATTCTACCGCTTGTGCAGGGTCCGAAATTAACACTCGCCAGTCGCCAAATGCGGGGGCGGGCCGACGCGCGCACACACACAAACACTGGCGAAAACACACCCGACACCAGCCACTACCTTCTGTTCACTGATAGCTAGCGTTTAATTCAGGCTAATTAATTAGCTAGTAAGTGGCGATTTTTGGCAGCCAGCCTTCCAGAAGGTTGCACAATGAAATAAAATTTTAACCGATCATTAACCGTTGACCGACAAGCAGGAAACGGAGTCTCAGTTCACCCGTCCGGGAGGCTCTGAACACACTTTCCGCACTCTGTGTCGGCGGACAGTTGTAGGCTTGTACCGGTGTTGATGTTCTGTGCATTGTCGGACACATGCAGCCACTTTCCTGAAACCGCTTGCGGGACTGACACAAGTCCACAGCGGCCCGCGGCGTGCATGTCCGAGCCTGTCTCCAGCACCTCCACCTGCAGGTTGTCAGCTGTGTGTCTGCCTGGTATACTCTCGGACGGTCCTCGTCAATAAAGTTTCATGAGTCACGTAGCTCTCCACAAGCAGAACAAAAGAGGAGCTTAAAACGCAACTTGCTGGTTCAAAGTTAGGGCTAACAAGTTAATTAGCAGTTAAGAAATAGATTGTATAGCCTATTTACATTTTTATCATGCAAAAGACATTTTTTAAAACTTTATATCCTTAATTTATTGGTATTGAGGTAAAATGTGCATTTAAGCCCCAATTCGAGATGTTTTTGACAAAAAATAGAATTTTGAGAGACTAAAATAGTTTTTTAAGCAAACGTGTTGCAGTTTTAACAGATTTGTGTAATGAACCTGACATTGCTGAGTTTACTGGGGTATTGTACCTCTGCTAGTGGATAATGTAAATAACATCATTCAATATCTTAACACCACCAGTTCATAGGGCCCTATTTCACACAGGTGAAAAGACGCATAGTGGTGGGTCTTGGGCACACGGACTACGTGGGCATCTCCAAGCACACCAGTTATTTTGGTTCATGTAGGTGCAGCAGTGCAAAATGCAAATGGACTGGGTGAAATTGAATATAAATTAGAGAGTTTGGTGATTGGTAAATACAGTCATGACAACAATAGCTCAACAAATGAAAAGAGGCTTTTCCAGGACAACATATTGTTGTCTGTTGATGGAACGCATCAAGTCAATGCTATTTCAGTTTTAATTCTGATGAATCCCCTGCAATAAATGGTCATATCATAAAATGTGACACAGCAGCGTTTGCACTGTTGTGCATTTCAACAATAAAACATGAAACACACAGAAAGTTGGAAAAGAGGGAAAGACCAACAGGATTGGTGAGCCGCTGTTTTTATCGAGACAATGTGATGAACATCTCCTTTATCATTCAGCAGCCCTCAGCCACCTCTCCTAAGCAGTCTGTCAAAGATCGCCTCGGACCCCTGCTCACTGCAAACTCAGAGCCCTCACAAGATTCCAGCGTAGCCTCTCAGGTGTGTGTGGGTGGTGGTCTTGAGAATGTTCTTTTTTTTTTTTTTTGCATATGGCTGTCAAAATCTGCAGAAGAAGTGCAAATTTTGTATTTTTTCCCCCCATTGGAGCAGAATTCCTCTAAGGTGTCGGTAAAGGACCGTTTAGGTTTTGCTGCCAAACCAGCAGCTCCTGTTGAAAAAGTAAGTGTTCTCACTGTTCAGAGTTACTGTTGTTCTTTTTGAATTTCTAACCTATTTTAAATCGTGTAAATGTTATGCGCGGCCTTTTTTTCTCCCTTTTCAGGTGTTTTCGTCCTTGGGCCTCACAAAGACGGTTTACAATCCTGCTGCCCTGAAGGCAGCCCAGAAAACCTCAGTGGAAGCCCTGAAGAAGAAACAGGTGAGAAGAGAAATGGAGGGAATGGTGGGAAGTAGGCGAGTGGAGAGATTCAGAAGCAAGGCCCCAATAGGAGAATGAAATGGGAAGCAAGCAACTTGGATTCTCATACTGAAAACATAACACAGTACCTAATAATTTTGCACAACTCCTTTCACAGGAAGCTCTAAGACTACAGCAGGATGTAAGGAAGAAGAAGCAGGAAATATTGGAGAAGCACATTGAGACACAGAAGGTAAAATAATCTGAACTAGGGGTCTATTTCTTGTACATTCAAGTGTCCCGATCACCTCTCTGCATTTATATTCCACAACCTCTCTATACAAAATTTAAATAGAAATGTCAGTGTGTGAGCTGTAAGAGGTCTGACTCTCCATTTAAACAACATAAGGCAACATGAGTCCCCAAGCCCTTGAGTGGACTTTACTTTGGTTTGTTTGTGTAGATTTAACAACAGTGTTTGAGAGCTTTGTGTGAGCTCTGTCAAAGGGTTGAAGATCATGTGTCAACATGCTATCTTGTTTCTGCCTTTTTATCATAAAAACGAAACGACTAAAATGATCCATGTTTTCATCACAATATTAAATCTGACCCTGTTTCCTGCCCTGTGTGACTTGTGGCTGACTGTTTTATAATTCTTTTAAAGCGGCGCAAACAACACTTAAACTTGCAGTTCTCTGTTTTTCTGCTACCATCCCCTGCAGCTCCTGATATCCAAACTTGAGAAGAACAAAGCAATGAAGGCAGAGGATAAAGCCAAGATCATGGAAACGTTGGGCATGTTAACCAAGAGCATCACCAAGCTACAAGAGGAGATAAAGGGAATCTCAGGCAGCAACAACCCACTACGCGCAGCCAAGAGCAAGGCCCAGGTAGTGCTTTCTCCCAGCTAGTGCCATCCATGCAACACACACACACACACACACACACACACACACACACACACACACACACACACACACACACACTATACAAACACACACACTATACAAACACAATACCATACACAGTCCTATATATATATATTTTTAGTAGTTTATTGTTGTTTACTGTTTGTTTACTTTTTTTGTAAAAAATATTTAGCTAAAAGGTTATTGTTATTCTTATACTATATTTTTTCTATACTGTATTTTTTTATACCTCTTTATTTAAAGAGTGTTTCTGTAAGCTGCTAAAATCTGCTGCTGGATATCTAATTTCCTTGCGGGAGTCATCCCAAAAGGATGAATAAAGAGAAGTCCAAGTCTTACACGGTTTTACCTCACTCTTGCTGTATCAATATCTCCTCACCTTGCAAGCAGTAATGCATAAGCTTCCCTGCTTTGAGTTTTAGTTTGTGGAAGGTAACCAGCATTAGGTTTATAGCTCAAGGTTTTTATTTAACCCGCTTTCATTCTGCATTTATGTTCATCTAAAAGTACAAAGTCAAAGGCAACCGGATTTTCGGTCTATCCAGTTCCCTTTGACTTATTAGTTCCTGATCAGTTTCCTGACGTGAGTGGCTAACTTGTTCAGGCACAGAAGGAGCTGCTGGATGCCGAGATGGACCTGTACAAGAAGACCCAGACGGGAGAGGACACCGCTTTGTTGAAGATCAAGTACACCCAGCTGCAAATTGAGGTATTGACTTGATCTTGAAAGAGAAAGCTGTCCCTCAAGCTGTCAGCCAGATATTTGTACTCTGTTTGACTTCTTTCCATCCCCGTTTTTGTTTTTACCCAGGCGGCTAAAAGGGGACTCCTGTCACCAGGACGAGGCCGTGGGGTCCACACTCGGGGCCGCGGTGCTCTCAGGGCCCGGGGAAGGGGCTCCAGAGGACGGGGAAGAGGTGTGTCACTGCATGCATTCGTGGACTATCGACCCCGGGCGATGGAGATTTCTGGTTTCACCGAGGCAGACCATGTAGACCTGCTGCCACACTTTGCTGTAAGTTAGCCTATAACTACATTACTGAGAAAAGGACATTTGATATCCACAATTAAACCAATATGACCTTTTTGAAGGAAGCTGTAGGTGAGAGATCAGAGGACTGTTACTGCTAGCATAAGTATCAGTCTGGAAATAGTCTATATCCACGACGTTCCACTTCCGGGATTGCTTTGGTGCCGCCGGAAATTCCGCTGGATGTCCTTTTCGGCCGGATGTCCGTTACCTTCAGCTTTCTTTGTGAATTCTAAATTCCGCTGGATTTATGAGTACTATGGTCAAGATCTCTGCAGAGTAAATCCAGACAGCTAGCTAGACTGTATGTCCAATTTGAGTTTTCTAAAACAACTTTTGAACGTACACATGTTCCACCAAAACAAGTTCCTTCCCGAGGCTATTTTCCAGCGGCACCGGGGGGCCGTGCAGCGCTTAGCACCGCCCAGGACGACTGTGATTGGTTTCAAAATGCCAATTAACCAGAGCACATTTTTCTCCCATCCCGGAATGCTGTGTGGACTAGCCATACCCTCCTTTGCTGCGCTGTGGAGGAAGGTCTGGCAATGTGAGACTATTCTCTCCTCAACCACCAGAAAAAAAATGGAAGGAATAAACGGATCAAGACACAGGGTGTCAGAAACTCCACGCGACTGTCAGTTATCCAGACGTGCAGGACGCAAGCTTTTGTAAAATGTTTACTGATTAATAGATTATATATATAATTTCAACATAACACTAGACCCGTTGAAAAATGGATAGAAAGAAGCCTAGGCTTGTCAAGTCCTACCCATCTTATCTTCATCTCAGTCCCCCCCCCCCCACCAGTATGTTTTGAGTATAAACACTGCCACTACTGCTTATAGTAACAGCTATGATACTATTCTCAAATTAAATGTAACAGTGGGAATGAGGCAAAGAAGCTGCAATATTAAAAGCAACTTGTAGATTAAAAAAACTTAACTTATCACATAAAATGTGTTTTGGTAGTTGAAAAAGAAACTGCACAATAATTGGAATTGCACAGAAATAAGTTTGTAAGGTGACCAAAATGTTGTGTGTTCACAATTTTTAAGCAATTTGGAGAGATTGAAGATTGCCAGATTGATGAAAACAACCTGTCTGCAGTCATCACTTACAAGACAAGAGCGGAGGCAGAACAGGTGAGTCAACTACCAGCCATGTGCACGCAAATATTCTTGAGTTTCTTAAGAATCCAACATTAAAAGGTATTTTCCATTTGGACTCTGGTATTTTGCACTTTGCTTTAGCTGAGTACCAAAATCTGCCACCTTTTTACACTTCATGATCTCTTTCTCCTCTAATCAAGTTTTCCCGTTCTGCTCTCTGGGTTTTCCCCACCTGTAGGCGGCTCTTCATGGAGTGAGGTTTAACAACCAGACTTTACGCCTGGCCTGGCATAAGGCCGCCACGACTCTCAGTACTGCGGATGCTGATGAGGCAGAACCAGAGGAGGATGAGGTTGGTGGAGATTTTTCACTGTGCATATAATTTATGTTTCTCTTTAAAGCATTTATGGTAGCTGATCGAGACTGTTAATTCTGTGCTTGGGGCTATAAAGGTGATGCATCTTAAGGAGAGGGATCAGGCAGGATCCATCCTATTTCTTTCAGTGCTAATATTGATCCTAGAATCAAAATAATAATCGAAATAATCACTTTCATGAAGATATTTTGACGGTCTTTGTTCAGATACCATGTGAGGAAAGCTTATTAAACTTGATTGTTGTTGTGTTACATTTTGAGAACACAAGAGGGAGCCATTACACATTACAGCGAGGATTGCCTTTATGTGGCTTTTGCAAGGCCACTTATACTTTCATTAAGCAGCTGTTGCATGATACTCTTGAGCTGAGAATTTAGTCCCTCTCGAGACCTTTTAAATAAATGCTGCAAGTTGAGTGCAGATGATGCTCAAAATAAAAGCTCTTTCCACCTAAAATTGCCTTTCCTTCACTTTTTAATCATCTATAGAGAACATGAATCTCAAGTTGTTGTTTTTTCCTCCTATCAGTACCCAGAAGAGTCGCTGAGTGACGACGCGTTACTACAGGATGATGATGAGGAAGAAGACGACAACGAGCCTCGCTCCTGGCGCAGATGAAGATCAGTCAGATGCTCATCCCAGGTGGCGCTGGTGTGGAAGACAAATAACAATCCAGCAACTTCATACGATTTCAATGCCTGTTCATGAATCATCAAGGCACATTTTACTTTGGCTAGACTTTTTTTTCCTCCTCACAAATGTGTAATTGGCAGAAGAACCATGTGCGAGTTTAATTAATTTTAATGTGTATACCAGATGCAACAATGGTGAATTTTTTTAATGCTCTTAATGTAGAAATAGTTCTGTATTTTTTGTTATTTCGGTTCACAAAACACAAATGGTTTGTCTGGACATGTGACAGCTGATCACTTAAAGACACCTTTGTTGAACTCTGTTTAAGAATACAAAGCCAGTATTGTAAGTTAACTGAATGACAGACTGTAGCTTTTGCAGAATAGTATTAGGTTGACTGGTTTAAATGCTCATGTGTAAATATTTTATGTCTGGATTTAAATGATTTGTGTGAAAGCTTGGCTTCTCAGTTGTTGGCTTTACTTTGGATTGTACAAAAAATAAAGAATTGAAATGGTCTAAAAACATCCTGCCCAAAAAAAAAAGAGAAAAAAAAAAAAAAAAAAAAGAAACAGAAAATGTGGCAGTGAGAAAAAAAACACTCCTAAAAGAGCTGTAAAAAGACCATTTCAAATAACAAAAAAATCTTCCTCTTCCCCTAAAGAGCAAACTTCCTACAAATTTCCTACTTTTATCAAATCTCACTCTATCCTTTTTTTTTTTTTTTTTTTTTGGATTGTTCCTTTTTTTTGGGATTGGTAAGGTAACCTAATATATTGCACTGATTTCTATGCCAAGGTAAGAACATGACAATCTGATATGTTGAAATTTCTATTAAGCATTGTCTAGCCTAACAAAAATCTGAATAGTTTAACAGAAATATATGATAATACAAATGCAACAATAACAAAGAACATTGTCTTCTTTTTGTTACAGGAGCTGTCTGCAGTATCCAGCTACAACTCGTTCTCCAACATTTAAGAATGTAATGTTATATGTACTGTAACAGTATTTGTCTTTAAATTAAGTGCTGCTGTATTAAAATACTTTTTAATTGTAGTTAAGTAATGTGCAGTCTCTCATTTGCTGCAATATGTGTGTTTGTGCCTGCAGCAGCCGCTGTACAGTATAGAACCCGCGGGCACCAGGTAGCCCCCACGGACCACATGAGCAGCCCTCAGGCCTGTTCTAAAAATGAAATTTTAATATTGATATCTGTTTCCCACCTTGTTAAGTCATTGTTGATAATTATTGATAATGAGAAATCATTAACGTGATCAGTGTCTTCACATAGATGACTCATTAATAATCATAATCATATGTAACTAAAGGCAAACTGAGCAAATTAGTTATTTCAGAAGAGTGTATCAAACTGGTAGCCCTTCGTATGACTCAGTACCCATGAAGTAGCTCTCAGTTTCAAAAAGGTTGGTGACCCCTGGTATAGAATAACGCAATATAATATAGTACGATATAACGGTATATAGGATAGTATATTAAAGTGTGACAATATAACAGAATAGCATATCAATATATAATATAATATGGATATACTGTAACATGGTAGGCTATCATATTCAATAGTACAACAATATAACAAACAGTATTACAAGAATATATCAACAGTATGATGAGGTGGGGAGACCTCTAGCTCACCCAGTAGAGTGGGCTGGGTCCTTGGCAGGTTCAACCCGCAGCCCTTTGCTGCATCACCACAAGCCTGTAAACATAGAGGCTTCAATGAATAAAGAAAATAAAGTACATACTGGTCATTTAAGTACAGTAGGCTACCAAAAATAGTGACAACACATTTCTGTGCAGGAAAGTCGCCGGACAACACAATCTTCTGAACATAGTCATACTGAGAAATACAGAGAGTTGTGTGGAGCTGATAGTCTTACTTTGCTTTGTAGCAACTCATTTGGCAATAGCTTGAATGTAACGGACGTTCATTAATATCAAAAAGTCACACACTAAAGCTTTAAAGGTCCAATGTGTAGGAATTTCTCCCATCTAGCGTTGAGATCATATATCACAATCAACTCTCCCGCGCCACGCAGTTCAAAGTATGTATTACAGCTACGGTAGCCTTCACGCTTCAAAAAGCCGGTCTCTTGCTCTTTTCAATATCCTTTTTCTTTTTCTGGGTGAAGAAGACTCCTGTTCCTGAAATTTGAATTTTTTAATACGTGTGGTCCTCCATGTTTCCTTCTTCCTTCAAAAATAGTGACATATAACACATTGAACTAAATATGGCCCTGATGCAGGCTCTATCTGAACTCCTTGAACATGTCTTTACATAATTAAAACATGTTAATGTCAAATGCTTTCAATAAATTAATTGAAGGAGAAAAAATAAATAAATCGAAGTCATTTAAAAATTAAATTGCGAACGGGTGAATCGAGATCGTGATTTTATAACGATTTATCGTGCAGGCCTACCTCCTATTCCTGCGGTAATCCACCACCAGCTCTTTGGTCTTGTTGATGTTGAGCTTGAGGTATTGTTGTTGCACCACGTAATGAAGCTCTCTGTCAGTCCTTTGTACTCCCCCTCATTGTCGTCATTGATGCATCCAACAATGGAGGAGTAGACAGAAAACCTTTGGATGTGGCAGAGCAACACTAGAGAACACTAGAGAATTTTTCCCGCTTCGGTCCCCCTACAGGTTGGAAGCGGAATTGTTCCATTATGTCTCATTTGAACTACAGATCCGCTACCCGATCTAGCAAACTTGCATAGTGCGGTTATAGCCGGTAGAGAGCCGCAAAGTGAATGCAGAAGTGGCATTGATGAACCACTGAAACGTTTTTTGAAACATTATTTTAAGTTACAAAAAATTCTCTAGTGTTGCTTTAAACTAGAAGTCTGAGGTACAGAGTGTGAAGAGGCATGGTGCCAGAGCAGTTCCCTGAGATGCACTGGTGTTGCCAGTCACAACCTCAGAGGTACAGCCATCAACTCTGAAGTACTGTGGCCAGCCAGTAAGGTTATCCATAATCCAGGATGTAGTGTCAGGGTGCATTTGCATCTCCAGAAGCTTATGCCTTAGATGGCACGGCTGGATGGTGTTGAAAGCACTGAAGAGGTCAAAGAACATGACTCTCACAGTGCTTCCCTGTTTCTCCATTCAGGTGTGAATGAACCCTGTGTGTCAGGAAGATGGTGGCATCCTCCACTCCGATATTTGGCTGCTATGCAAAAGGCAGTGGGCCCAGGAAAGCCAATAACAGGGTCCGCAGGTGTTGCAGAACCAGTGTCTCAAAGGTCTTCATGACGTGTGACGTGAGTACCACAGGTCTGTAGTCATTAAGAGCTCTGGGATGTCCAGGCCAGGTTGTGGCACTGGGACAATGCAGGATGTCTTCCATAGGTTGGGTACCTTCATCAACCCTAATGGTTTTGTGCTGGCATCAATTTTTTGTCACTTTAATTGTACAACTCTTGTAACATAAAACCACTTTTACAACTGTCATCTCTCCAATAGGCCTTTTTTTTACAGCAGACATTTTGACTTGATGTAGTAGGAAAAACACAGGTTACTAATAACAAACGATGGCTCTGTTTTATATATCAAGCGGCCCAGTAAGTCCTGACTGTTAAGGAAAAACTCAAGAGCAGCACAACTCATTTCACATACGTGAAGAAGGTTCGGTAGACCTTGATAAATTACACAGGAGCATTCAATGAACACTCAATTGAGGAAAAAATTAAGCAAGCAGTACAGTTTTACCACAATGTGTTATACAGTGCCGTCCCAACTCTCTGAAGTTCCTGTCTTCCTGAAGGAGTATTTAAACTCATGCTAGAGGCGTTACGTTTAGCTGAACTTTAAAGGTAAACAAGGATAGCAGTCGCCTAAACATGATGCTAAAGCCTAGTTCAGCCTCTCTCTCTCCCTGGGAAGTATGCTAAAGTGTGGCTGGCCCACCGACCTCAAAAAGGAGACTGTCCTGAGATAAAAATTCCCTTATCATACAGCTGCCTGGATTCAACTGAATCTGTGGAGACATTATACATACATACAGTAATTATACATGAACAGGTTTGGTTATTAGAGACTGGCCGAGTATTCACGTCCCCTGACCTGTGACCGAGGAATGACCTGATGTTGTCTATGCTTTCCCTTTAGTCTCATCATAACACAACATGGTGTTTCCGGAAATTCCACCACACTGACAGTGTAACAATGTGAATATTAGTCGTTGTGTTTAGGTAAAAGGGATTTTGCTTCCTGTAAGGGGTTGGTATACACCTGCACAGAGGCTCTCCACAGAACACCTCTCACGATCCCTCAGCCTCGACTAAGAGAGGACAAATAACCCAATCAGTGTCCACAAGTTTGGTGTTCCTGGGCCACCCCTGGTGCCTGCCAGGCTTGCAGAGATAATTGTGAGAAATCAGATTTGCTCTTGTAGAAAATCTGCTGTTCATCATTTAAGCTCTTTTCCCCCGTGCCACCACCAAAAATACCTTCCCTCAATTCTCCGTCTTTCGGTACGGGAGTGTTAAATGCCCCCTCCTGTCGTCTCATTTACCTACTGTGGTGCCACCAAACTCACACAAGCATCATTTGCGATCAAACAAGCTGTTGCAGTTTTACCTGCACACTTGTGTAGTTGTGTCACGAACCTGTAGCTTTTATATGTCATGTTAATTGGTTTGATTGACAAAAATACCCATATTTCCTGACAATTGTTCAGTAGCAATTTGTGGAACAGCTAGACAAATAATTGTGTTACAGAAAATGTAGGACTGTGCCCCATGTCGTCTCGAGCCACTTCAGTGGTGATGTGACCGGCATGCAGGAATGTCTGAGCGCTCTGCCTGCCTCCCCTTGTGTCTCAGTGGGCAGAGGATGTTTATATGCTCTGTGTGAACTCAGAAAATATGGGCTAACAAGTTTACAGCATCTGTGTCATCCATTATAAAAATCTTTACTTTCTGATTTGTGTCAAGTAGACAAATGGCATGAAATTTTGAAATGAGCTGTAATAATGTATTCTCTCTCTCTCTTTTGTGTATGAAGTATGCAGATGAAATTGAAAGTATGTTCGACTGGGAAAGAAAGATCTGTTTATTTAAAGTACTTTGGTTTGCTTGGAGATTTGCTGTCTGTCAGTGAAAACGATTGTAGTTTCTTTTAGAAGCCCTCGGGGGCTCACGAAGTCGGTCAGATGTATATACAACAACTAGGAAAATGCATAACATTAAACACTTTTAATGTATTTATTCATATTCATTTGAATATCATCCCTGCATTTTTGCAACGCAAAAACATTGCTGCATGCCAATTAATACCAATGACCTTTTAACCAATTTTGTAGAATAATACGTGCAGAATTCAACCTCATGGATGGATAATGTCCTAACACAAAGTGTTGGTCACTTGCTGTGTCTCTTATCTATTTAAGGTGAAGATATGAGGAAGGTGTTTCTGATCTCAAATCAACTGTGACTCCTCCCAGTTCTCTGCTCTACGCTTTCACACGCCTTTTGCCCCATCGCTACAATGCCAGTTCTCTGTAAAGCCATTAATATTTTATGTGATCATGGGCCTCCATAAGCAAATTTCAGTCCCTAGCAAGTTGAGCCAAAGCATGATTAATTTAGTGTTTATACCCCGACAACCCTTTAAACAACACAGGCCCCCAGCCACAAAGCAAGGCACAGTTTGAAACAAAACTAGCAGCCCCTAAATCATAATCAGCATAGTCATTCAGGATCATTTGAGTTTGGGGACACATTTTTTTCTGTAACTGCAGCTGCAGTTTTGGTGTGGAATTAGTGCCTGTGTGAGAAAGGCAACCTCAGTTGAAAAGCTTCACTCGTAAAATGTAGTGTTACATAAAAGAAACCTTTTGTTATTACTCAGCTGCAAGACAAAAACACTCTAGTTTCTTCTAAAACCCCCTCTCCATCATCCTCAGTTTGTGGGGAAATACTGCTGTGTTAGACATAGCAAAGCCCTTTAACCTTGTCTGCTGTCCGCATATCCCAGGTAACCCTGCTGGCAGGGAAATGCCATCAATAAATCAAAATATGGCTTCCCCGAACCTGCAGATCACAATAAATGTCCTTCAGTCATGATGCTGCAACCACAGAGCTGCATCTAATCTGTTTACAACTGAAAACAGCAACGCTTGGAGCCAATATATCCTGGACTTTTACCTTTTGGTTTAAGTCTCTCTGGAATATAGACTACTGTACTTACAACTTCTTTTATTTTTTCCTTCTTTTTTTGGCACTATTTGGAGGGGATGCTATTCTTTTCTCAGTATACATTAGGTTTCCAGAACAATAGTTTAATTTGACTATAACTTACAAATATATATCCTAATTTATGATCAAGAATAATTGACAATTCCACTCATATGCTTAATTTCTTTACCACATTTATCTCACCAGATATGTGTCAATCCAGTAGTGGAAGTAGTTTTAGATCCTTTACAGGTAGAGTCTGCGATTCTAATCCAATACACTTTTTTTTTTTTGTCAAATTCAGTAAATATCTCCTCAATGGCCGCTAGCTTTCCGTTCTGTGTGTGCTATGACAAAAAGAACTGGTGTTCATACACAGCTCTGGCTCTGTAAATGGGAAACAAACAAAGTGGCTTGGACCGAGCCACACAACATTCCGTCCATGCTTGTGCACAGGACAGGGGAAAGGCCCTGGATGTATAAACAGAAAGGCGGCGGGAGCGAGAGGGATGGTAAAAAAGGAGCACTGACGGCTCATTGTTTAGCTGTCCAGCAACTTTACTGTTTTGGTTCACTTTCACTGCTCTCACAGCATTTTTCGCCCACAGCAGGCAGCTGTTTACAGTGAAAAAACTTTAAAAGCCACTGCACACTACCTCCTCAGCACCAACCAGCAGACAGACACAGTTAGCAACTAGCTGGTGAACATAGTGGAGCGTTTACCAGCTAAAGAGCCAGATATTGGTAAAGTTGGTAGAGACCAAAAACAGAGCTAAAAGGGAGTGAATAGCCAAATCTGCAGACCAGAGGTAGCTTTCACCTGACATGTTTGGAGTAGCTTCTTTCACCCATAAATTTGCACGACTAATACTGTAGCTAAAGTGGAAACTAGTCATGGGACTGGACATGGAGAGTGGCACTTATCTGCAGTATCCTCTTCCCTGTTAGGATGAGTGTGTTATTGCTGTACATCATTCAGAATCTAATCAGGCTTTACACTAACATGATCACTGTACGGTTCAACTTCATTAAAGATAATCTCTGTACAGACACCACTGGACACAGCAGGCCCCTCCCTCTGCCCTTGCTCCTCTCATTGATTGGTGGAGTGATTTGCAGCATGTAATTCAATGCTCTGTGACAGGTTGTAACTGAGGTTAAAGATGGCAATTTAATTATGCGTCAGAGGTCACATTAAAGGCTGACCTTTGACCACAAGACTGATTAGAAACAATGGTGTGTTATTTGTTTGAACTGAACAACATAACATTACATAGGTGAATATGAGTGCAGAATCACAGGATCAGTGCTTTTTCTGCACGTTTGCCTTTTAGAATTCATCAAAAGAATTTTCTTAGTCTGCACATGGCAGCAGCTCCAGGCCAAGAAATAGTCAGGCACACACATTGTTGTTTTTACACTTTGGATTTTGTACAGAATAAACAAACAAGATATGATGTGTTAATCAGTGATCTATAGAGGTGGTCATGGTTGGATTTTGTTACATTCGGACAGAACCAGGCTAGCTGTTTCTCAGATTCTTTATGCTAAGCTAAGATAACCGGCGGCTGGCTGTAGCCTCATATTTAACGGACACGTGAGAATGGTTTCAACTTCTCATCTAACTCTCGGCAAGAAAACAAATAAACTTATTTCCCACAATGTTAAACTATTCATTTAAGCTTACATTTACTATTCATATCTCAGATGTTTTCACCCCAGTGGTTAAACAGTGGGTATGAAGCAGGTCTCCAACAGCTTTGTTTTCAATATAACCTAACCAATTCTTCACGTCATCACTTTTTGTTTAAATTAAAGGAATGTGGCTCTGACTTGTTTATGATACTGTGAATGAGTACAAAGTTGTTCTGTTGTGTCATTAGGCCCCTGGGTACAAGCACAGACTAACATTTCTATAGCCAGCCACATATGCAAATGATAGGGCAATTGTAGATATACAAATATGTACCCATAGTCCACGCGGCCTAATGGCCTCCCTCCCTCTGGCTAGCTCAATGGCTCATTTAGATATCTGCTTGGTTTATTATGTGAATAAGTCATGCCTGGCTTGTTACGACCCTCTTGGTTCCTGTTTCTGCTGTGTAGCTGAGATGTGTGGCGCTCAATTAGGCTGCCTGGCTAGCAGAGTTAACCCTTCGCGCCAGATAAGCTGTTTTTTTCTCAGCCAGATGGGGTTGGTACAGTATAGGGGGTTCCAGGCAGGGATCAAAAGATCAATCCTAATACAGTGCTACCAGGCTGACCTCTCAGATGTAATAAAGGTGCCATCTTTCACCCTTGGGGCCTATTCAGAGCCTCCCACTGCATGAACAAACCTGGTATCTTTAAATTAGCTGACTTGCTTGCCCTGCAGGTAATTGCTTTAGTTTATCAATGTTCAACACAATTTATTACTTACTCTAGCACCAGTAGGATCCTGGTGTTAATGTCCTCTGTGAGGAGACAGGAAAGCCAGGCCTTTGTGTTTGAGAGCTTGTGTATGTTTAGGTGTGTCTCTTTGCAAGTAAAGAGAAATAAACACAATGACACCAAGAAGTAAAATAATAGTTTTATTGCCAGTGGTAGGTTTTATCAATACATGTCTAGACATAATGATAGCCAAGATAGTCTTATATGTGCATATTTTGACCAAATTATAACCTTTCATTTGCCTATACATGAGTGTACATCCATATTGCAATATGCATATCATTTATGGGTGACCTTACTGTTGCCTTTGAGGTGCAACACTTTATGTCCATCTCAGGTTTTCTTCTATCTGTCAGTGATCATTACAGATCTAGCACTTGTTTTAAAACTTTATATGACAGCAAACTTAAATGCTTTAACAGGTGCTTAAATCAGATTGTCTTTCATTACACTAAAAACAACATTTCTGTTGGTACTTTTCATCGGAGTCATCTCTGGCTGTGGCCAGAGGCTGCTGCATGCCTCCCTAACATCTGTATGCATTATGGATCTGTCTGAGGTAATAAACAGACCCTGCCCTTATTCCTGCTTCCTTGTATC
The DNA here is from genome assembly GCF_008315115.2 of Sander lucioperca. NCBI lineage: Eukaryota > Metazoa > Chordata > Actinopteri > Perciformes > Percidae > Sander > Sander lucioperca. The sequence goes on from NC_050175.1 coordinate 30,090,773, forward strand.
ATTATTCCTTGCCCCTCAGATGGATTATAGCCCACTGTGCAACATGTAGATGAGTGGCGCTCCTCTGATTGCCTTATGGCCATCAGGCTTTGCATATTTACTGCCCATGAATCACAGTGCGCAGAAAAACCCACAGCAACATATTCTCATCCTCCCTCCACTTTTTACCCTCTATACGCTGTTTTACACTTTCTTTGTCATTCAGCCTCTCATCTCACTTCTTTTCCTTCGGCTGTCTTGCTCTCACTGCTTCCCCCTTCTCTACCACTCTTCTTTCATTGTCCGTGTTTCCCTGTGCCTTGATCCTGCTCAATGCATTCCCAGCTGCTAAATTAAAGCATGTATTATTAATACTGCTATATCTTTGTCCATCCTTCTTCCCTGTTCATATGACTGCTACATTAAGTGTAAATTGTTTCACTGTAATTCCCTTTTAATGTCCCTTATAATCAGTGTTTCGGGTGTGCGGAGGCAAGAGAGGAGAGAAAAAAAGAGAGAGAAGGCGACTGAGATCATAGGCTTTTACTGTAACTTACTGTTTGATGTGTGGCTTGCATGCTACAGGCCCTTGTAATTAAGTCTGTTTTACAAGTCAAATGTATATGGGGCCAATCTGCAAAATATGAGATTAATAAAAGAAAGTTGTCAGATGTGGCTGGCTATGGTGTGTTGGCTGTCTCTGCTAAGCCCTAGGGAAAGAGCAGCACACTTCCGTGCGTACAGCCCATTTTTATAACTGCTACCCATTGTCCAGTGAAAGCTGAACATAACCCTGACTTAAAGACCTGCATGATTTGTAACAAAATTGGAAATTTTGCTGCTAAGAATTGTTAATATGTCCCTTTTGGATTCACCAGGACATAGCTGTCATGCTGTACCATTTCTCTTGCCTTTTTAAAGGGTCAGTTCACAAAATAAGTGGCATCTATCTATCCATAACCCATGCCAATAGTTCTGGTTTCATTTGCCCAGGTTTTGGCCTAGATTTCAGCTTTCACTTGAGAAATTTAATTTGCGGTGCTCACAGCATTAAAATGTTTTAGTTAACATCACCTTTCACGAACAATGTCCCAGATACTCTGGATACTCCACAGACCTCGCTGTCAACTGTTTTTTCCCATGCCAACTGGTCCAGACTGAAATATCTCAGCAACCATTGTTGGGATTGCCATGACACTTGGTACACACATCCATGTTCCCCTCAGGATAGGTACTAATAATTTGAAGGAACATGGTGATCTCTAAAAGTTTCATCAATACCTGCAAAGCTAATGACATTCAGCCTCAGATTTACTTTTTATTGCTAGCAAATGTTAGCATGCTAACACACTAAACTAAGATGGTGAACACGGTAAACATACCTGTTTAGCATCAGCATGTTAGCTTTGTCGATGTGAGCATGGTGACATTAGCATTTAGCTAATCCTCTTCAAATAACAGTTAGAGGTTCTGCTCCGAGGCCCAGAATTGAACAGCTGTACAGCCTCACAGCTGCTAGCGTGGCTGTACCTGTAGACTTTTAGTTTTGTGTAAATAAATAATTGTTAGCACTGTGAGCATCACAAATGAAATTCCATTTACTTCCATTGTATTGGACTGGTGGCAGAAATGCTAGCCATACCTAAAAAAACAGGGCAAACAAAACAAAAAATAACTAAGATTGAGACATACTTTATTTCACTCTGTTGTTAGTTATTACACACAGGCCACAATACACACATGCCCAGGACCTATACATGCACTAATGGAGAGATGTCAGAATGAGCCGATTGTTTGGGCATTCGGTGCCTTGCTCAACCTGCCTTGCTCACCTGAGGTGAACTAGCACCAGTCCACAATCCGTCCTTGATCTGCGCGGGAACTTGAACCGGCGACCCTCCGATTCCCAGGCCAAGTCCCTATAGACTGAGCTACTACCCCAAAATGGCTAAAGTCAATGGAAGTGGATGCTTTTTAGTAAAGTATGTGAACCGATCCATCCGAAGTGTCATCAAACCTTATAGAGAGTTTTGCCGATGAATCAGTAAGCAATATGTATTATTAGCTCATGAGCTTTCTGCCCCCTGCCATCACTTTCCTCTACCCACGTCTATCCCATAGACTGTTAAATAGTGTTGATGCTTTACCATTTATCAGTCACAGAGGGCTTGGTCCACCATTATTGATTCTAGACAGCCAATTGGCTGGAAGGGTGCTGTAAACTGGGCAATTTAAAACCGACATTCTTCATTGTCACATGATGGGTGCCGAATGAGATCGTAAGAGGCCGAATGAGTGTAGTGGCAATAAATAAAGGGAGCGAAATATAACCTGGCAGACTGACGGGCTGTCGATATAGATTGGCGTCTCTGATGTCCTCAAAGTGATTACCAGGGCAGGGATGATTAGCTGTGGTGTAAGGTACTGTAAAAGTGTGGTGTGAGGGACATTTCCTCCTTGTATCTGGGCTCTGTCTTTAGTGAGACAGATGTTGTGCATGAGTAATGGCACAGCTATCATGTCACATAGAGGCCGGTCGGCTCCATAGCGAGTAGGTAAAGGAAAGAGTGTGAGGGCCCGGTAATATTGTAAAACAGTGTTTAAATATTTTAATTTCATTTGTCAGAAGGGCCCCTCCCTTGCACTCCATTACCCTGACAACCATCCTTCATCAGCTGAATGAGTGCATTATTCATTAGCACTAATTATTTTCACATAACGTCTGCTCCGATATATTTAACCTCCACATTACACCCGGGATAATGGCCTTGTAAAATTGAATTGCGAGAAAGAAGTGGAGTTGGAAAGCTCATTTAAAGAACATAAGAGGGAGGAATGAAGAGTGAGGGAGGTGCAGGAGGGCTTTTTGAAGCAGCTGGAGAGGGGGGTTGACAGGAAGAGTGTTAAGCACTTTGGGACATGGAGCCCCAGAAGTGACGGGACATTTGTTTCTGTCTCATTTGCATGCTAAGAGAAGAACCCGGTGGTTCTCTGTTGGGTTGAAGAGATACCTAAATGCCCTGTGGGTTGAAGGTGCCCTCCAGCCACGGAGTTGAGATTAGCTATCCCTGACCTGACACATGACCTCAACCATGAATATAAAAACACATGACCTGGGACAGCAGGAACAGAGAGCCGACAGGCAAGTCTTTGTCTCTTTCACCTCTCTTTTCCCAACTCCCATGTCTGCCGTCTCTGTCTTTACCTCTTATCTTCCTCTGTCTTCATTTCTGCTTGCAACTCAGTTTTGTCCATTTCTTCTTCCTCTTCTTTCTTTGGCTTTTTATTCAGGTACTTACCTGCAGAAGCCCTACTGATGATTGAAATGGGGTTGAATCACCCATACAGGCCTCTGCTCATATTCCCCACTGAGAAGTTTTCCATACAAACTTCAAAACAAACTGAGGACCAAGGAAGGCTTTATTCCTGTTTTGCTTATTCATGAGATTGACATTCACCAGCATGGGAAATTTAGACCTGAACAGGGCTTGCTACTCCACTTGCTTTATATCTGCTCTCTTCTGAGAGTTGAGACCCCATGCCAATAGTTAAGCCAAACTCTCACCCACAGACAAATAAACAGAGTACACACACACGCATGCTGAAAAAAACACTTGCACACACTCACATGCAATACCTTTCATGCACGAGTTAAGACAATAAAACTGTAAATGTTAAGTACAGCTGTAAAGTGAGTTAAAGTAAAGTGTTCTGCAAATGTATAGGAATTATCATAGTTGCACAACATTTTTTAACATTCTTTTAAAATTAGGTTGACTGTCATCTGGATGTAATTTCTGAATACTGATGCAACTGAAAAAAAAAATGCCCATGACAATTTCCTCGAGTCCAAGGTGACGTCTTCAAACCACTTTGTTTCTCTGACCAACAGTCCAAAGATGTTTACTATTATGTAACACAAGAAACTACATTTGCAAAGCTGAAACCATCAAATGTTTGGTATTTGTGCCTGAAAAACCGACCTAAACAATTAATCAGTTATAAAAATAGTAATTTTCAGTTGATTAACTTGATTAACCAACTACTCCTTTCAGCTTATTTTACACTAAATTCATTATATTTCATAACATCTCAGCAGCATAGTGAAGATTGTAACATAGTAAAGTCTCTATTTTTCCCTCTGACATTTTCTTTGCTTTCGTTGTGCTTTCTCTCTCTGATTTCCTGAGTAATGTTGCGAACAGTGACCACACTCCTCTCCAGGCTATGTGAGTGTACTGCTTTGTGAGTGTGCTGCTTTGTATGCTTGATGCCTGGTAATTGCAGTTCATTTCAACTGGGAAAAAATATTATTCTCACGCCTTTCTGTGTTACGCCCAGAAGGCAGCGCTCTCTATGTGTAAAGTATCTGTCTCTCTGACATTTAGATTTGCCTTTTAAAGATGACATTTTTCAAAACTGGCATTTCTTCATATGTTTTCTAGCGGCGACAAAATTATTCTTTTACATCCCAGTCAGAGTGTTCATAGAAGTGTGTAATTTATCCAACCTTAAGTTGTTTGGTTGGTTTGTATTCCTTTGTAATGTTGATATTATTTCATGATGCACTAAAATTGTTATCATTGTCTGATGCTGATATCAGTGTTTGATAGTTGTACCTGTCAGTAGATAGTTGAACCCCTACATCTTTACTCCCATTGCCTAAAGAATCCATGCTTGTTTTAATAAATGCTTCAATTTTGTGGTTAAAATCAAAATCACATAGAAGTGTGTGCATGAGTTACCATTTCTCGGCAGGGTTAGCGGTGGCTAAGGCTGGGAGAGTGCGGTCTCATCTGCAGAAAAAAACACAAAGTGCACATTTGTTGTACGAGTATGATTTATGCGTGGCACAAATAACCTATAGCCACAGCTTGATAGGTTTGGATGGCAGTTGATAGTTTTTAGGTGTCTGCGGAAGGATGAATGGTGTACTGAATGCATCAAGGAGACATGCTCATCTTTGAATCGCTGGAGATTTCCAATTACTGCACTCTGGTGCCTTGCAATGAACCTTTATCCATTCTGCAAATGAGCATGCAATCCCTAAATAATTTCCTCAACAAAGATGGTGCTGCGCATTATGAAATATTCAGAACTCAATTTTCCTGCTCTATCAGACTTTGGAAAGATCCATAATTATATGATAATCCACAATGTAATTCATTTTGGTTACTTCGGGAATCTGAGTTCTCTTCATAGAAAATGCTGAATATGTTGGTGAAATGGGATGAAGCTTGCTTTGTGGCATTTGTGATTGTTAGGGCATTATGTATGACAGTCTTTTTTTTTTTTTTAAAGATTATTTTTTTGGGCTTTTCCGCCTTTAATGGACAGGACAGCTAGGTGAGAAAGGGGAGAGAGAGGGGGAAGACATGCAGGAAATCACAGGTCGGACTCGAACCCTGGACCTTTGCATCGAGGCATAAACCTCGATGCGCCTGCTCTACACACTGAGCCAACCTGGCCACATGTATGACAATCTTATTATTATTCCTTACATGTCTGATATCTTCAGGGTCATTCAAAAAGTCAGGACTAATGAGATACTGTACCAGACAGCTGATACACTGGCGGGTATTGTCGGTCAGACTTACAGACAATCATACAGTACATAAACGAACAGAGAGACAAGATTGAAAACAGTTATTAAAAAAAGTGCAAGACTACCAAGACACATAAACTTTCCTCAGAAGTGACTGTAATCTTCTGAGAATGGCAGGTTTATGTTAAAAAAAACAACGGCACCACATCCCATAGTAATTTCAGATATGGTATAATAATACAAAGTAATAGAGCAGTATTAGAAACCAAAAGGTGAGGGATGGTGTTGGATTATGACTCGCTGACCAGAAATGTGGGGTTAAAGTTCAGTTAATGTGCAGTTTAGCTCTACGCTGAGAGGAGGCATGTGTCAGATTGGCATTTTAAAGGTAAATAGAAAGGGTCTGTTGTGTTTAAGACAGAAGGCAAATTGGCCAACATGGTCGTTGCCCATTTGTGTGAGCATACAGTGGTCCACAAATGAGTACAAGTATATTATCTGCACCATAATTTACATTGAATTGTGTGCCATAAAGAGTGTGCTTTACATTTCCTGCGTAGCTGCTGCCATATACTTGTAGAAGTTTATAATGTATAATACAATTTAGACAGCACTATCTCACTCTAAGATATTTAAGAAAGTGGGCCATAAAAAAATCCCTTAGCCACTGGCTTTAAAACTAATAAAGTTAAATGGAGCCGCTGACATTTTTAGTATTGCATTATTGTAAGTCAGCCCTCCAACTGCATGTGTGTGTGCAGCCGAATAGGTAGAGAGTGTCAAAACAGCTGTCAGTCACTGTGACAGAACGCTCTGCATGATGATGTTAATGATGCTCTTGTTAAAATGTGAAGCCTGAGTGATAACAGTGTTGAGCTTAAAGGCCAAAGCCGTCACAGCAAAGGAGAACAAAAAGCAGAGTGGAGCGGTGGAGAGGAGTGTGGAGTTTACAGATACAGAACACAATACCACCTTTACAGATGCTGTGTTACACTTATATGGGTTTCTCTCTCTCCCCTTCCTAAACTTTTCATATTTTATTGCTTTACAACACTGAATCAAAGTGGATTTAATGTGGCTTTTTTACACATCTGAATCATCACCGGTGCAGCCAATTGGTTTTAAAGGTCTGATAATTAGTTAAGTGGGGATCACCTGCGTGTGGTCAAGGGGTATCAGTTGATTTTAAAAATACATCTGTATGTGGAAGATCCAATTTTTTGTCAGTACCTTGACAAAACCTACAGCATAAAGACAAAGAGACACTCCACGTCACTGAACATCCCTTGGAATACAGTTAAGAGACATACGACAACCCTGAAGGAGTTACAAGCTTCAGAGGTTGAGGTCGAGAGACTGTGCATACAACAACAATTGCCTTGTTACTTCAACCGTCTTGGCTTAATGGTACTACACAGATATGCATCTACATACCAGACTGTTTTTATTGAATGTTATTATTGAAATAGCTTATGTCTACATTTCGGTTTTCTTGATAAAGGAATGACGTGTACTGTATGCATGGGCATGTGGGAGACTCTGAAGTCAAGCCCAAAATGTATCTTTTTGGTCATCAGACTAAATGCCATGTGACACTGCACATCATCATGAACATACCATCTCCACCAGGAAGCATGGTGGTGGCAGCAGCACCTTGATGTTCGTGGCCACCTTGTGAAGTCCAATATGCAATCTCTTTTAACTAATTGTGTGTGTTTGCTGTTTGGTGCTGAGCAGGTAATGTACAGTGGGTTGTTTGAGCTTTATTGCTGAAAAGTTGGGGGCCGGACCGCTAAACAATGAGCTAAAACTCATTACAAAGCTCCGTAAATCATCATCCATCCATCCATCCATCCATCTATCCATCTATCCATCTATCCATCTATCCATCCATCCATCCATCCATCTATCCATCTATCTATCTACTATCATATAAAATAAACAGATGTGTTAAATACATCAGGATATAAGGCTATGGGAGGATGTGGCCAGTTTTAAGAGTAATGTACACCTCAGTGTGTTGTTAGTTATTAGTCATGTCCCTATGAAAAAAAGACATTTTTGTCAGCGTAATCAAACCCTGATATCCCTCATTTTCTCAACACCATTTGTGATAAATTCCAATCTGCAAAGTATTTCCGAATACTTTGCCCAAGGAGGTGTAATTTAAATAATATCAGTCACTGTGCTGCTGCCAGAATAAGAATTATGTCCTCACTAATATTTCATCTGACACGCAGCAGAGGAAAGACTTTCCTCCTGAATAACAAAAATGCAATAATTCACCCAACGTTATTATCAACCTAATTATAATGGGAAATATAGTCGAGTTCCTTTTCCTGCTTGAATTCAGAACATATTAGCAAAATGATCAGTTATGTTAATCTTGTTCAGGATGGTTGACTATCATTCATTTAAAGACCACAACAGAGATGTTTAATGGTGTTGAATTAGCAGAGAAATTGGGTAAAAATGAGGCCACAAACTAAAACACATACTCAACAATACCTTCTCCCTGGTCTCATTTAAAGGTCACATGAACAATATAAATATTAAACATTTATATCAAATTTACCAGTGTATGCAAACTAACCACACACCAAGAGTCATCCCATTTTCCAGACATATTTTCATAATTATATCACTATAATAAATTTAATGAGAGCAATCAGCACTGAACATTTTTGCCTCCAAGGAAGCAGAGGTCCCAGTCAGTCACAGAGGTACTTCTTGGTCATTCTCTATTAATTTGCAGAGTGTGTTCTCTGAGTGTCAGGGTCTTGGCAGTGTCGTTCCCCAATGACTCCTACCTCGAAGCCCGCTGCACGAGGGGGGCCCTAATTAGACTCTCATGTGTATTTAATGGACTCGCTGCCTTTGGTGAGAGAGCGCCTGATGCTACAACCTCTGTACGAAGGTCCATCCACACATGGGAGTCAGTTTGGAGAGGAACTCGGTGTGTAACATGTGTGTGTGTGTGTGTAGGTGCGTGCGTGTGTGTGTGTGTGTGTGTGTGTGTGTGTGTGTGTGTGTGTGCTTTACAACCTCAAGCCAATGTTTTGTGTCCTTTTTCTGTCTTTTTCCATTCTTGCGGTCCAGGACTTTTCCAGTCTGTAAAGTACATACAAGCAAGCAAAAAATACCTTTCATTATCATCCTGTACACATTCTCCTTTCCAGGCATGCACATTTAACTCTTTGGTGTTGTTGGCATTGGATTTACTTCCTCATTGTTTGAGGTTCCACACACCCCACTGCTGTATGTATAACAAATTATGACTCCAAAATCAACAACTTTTTTACCTCAAATATTTTTTCTTTTCTTCTGAACTTATTTAAACCCAATATGTGGAACAGTATTTAAGTGGTAATCCTTTCTTTTGTCACAAACTGGGCTTTCACATTTGATGAAAGTGACACTTTAAATGGGCTATGCATTAGAGTTTAGATTCTCGGCCCGAGCCCGAGCCCGAGCCCGACCCGAGCCAGACCGGACCTCGGGTCGGGCTCGGGCCGTTATTTTCCGCCACATCCTCGGGCCGGGCCGGACCCTTGATCAAGCAATTTTTTTTTTTTTTTATCCATTACCTTATTATCCTATTTGGGTGGGGAGAAAGCTATGCCATAATCAGAAATATTATAAATATATATATAGGCTATATAAAAGTAACAAATGTGTAGCCTACAAAAGTTAGGCTGCAGTTACAAAATGCAGCACTTCATGCGCGGAGTCTCCTCCTCTCGCACGCATCACACCGGGAGCTTGAAGATGTAAAGAAAATCAGGAGAATTAACTTTGAGCAAGTGTGGAGGAAAGTCGGAGGTATGGAAGCAGTTTAAACAAGTCGTGGGCAGTGACAACAATATGTTGTTCATCATTGTTTCTTTTTTTTTTTTTTTTACGTTTCTTCATTCAGATCATTTGCGATCCGTTCCATTCTAAACAAACAACAGTTTACATGCTTCGTCCTTGTATTATTCTAAACAGATTTCTGTAGTTCAAACAACTCTGAATTGTAGTTGATAACGTCAGTTATAACGGCCCACGTATTAAAAAAGTGTCGGGTTTAAATCGGGCTCGGGCTCATAATTACAGTTAATGTGTCGGGCCGGGCCGGTCTCGGACGCAACGTGCTCGGGCTCGGGCAGGTTCGGGCTTGATTTTTTGGGCCGATCTAAGCTCTACTATGCATGAACAAATATATTTTGCTTTCTTTTACCAAAAAGTCATTCAAGGGGATTATTTGTGATTTGGGAGGGGCAGCGCAGCAGGACCCCAATGAAAATCCATTGTATTCAACTGACAGCTGGGGTCTCGGAGACCCTAAACAGAAGTAACGTATCATTTTCAGTAGTGGACTTCTGAAACATAGTTTAAATTTATGTTTTTAAGAAAGATAGTAAGTATATGTTTTTATATGGAGGGCCTAGGGTCTCAAGGACCCCGAACAGAACATTGGGGTTTCACCCAAATGATGAAAACAACATACTTTCTCACTTTGCCCTAGAAATATTTAGCCATGTGTATAGTTTGGATTTTTTGCCCAGGTTTTGAGATATATGTCTTTGAGATTTCTGCCTCCACCAATACAAATGGGGGGAGTAGATTGAATTTGTGCTGCTCATATAGCATTGAAAAGTTAAATTTAAATTCAACATGTCTTTCCAGAATTGTTGTCCTGTTTACTCTGGATAATTTACAAAACATGCGGTCAACAATTTTTAATAGACTCTTCAGTATCAGAGAAAGTATCACAGTAAAAACTGTTCACAGTGAGGTGTGTAGATCATCACGCCAATGGTAATATTGTTTCTGCAAAGAGATTGCAAAGAGAATATTTTCTATGATTTTTTAAATCATAGAAAATATGAAATATTTCTTCGATATGTTTCACGGTTATTGGACAGCTGTCAGTAGAGACTGACAGGAAACTAGAGGCGAAAGAGAGGAGTATGCAACAATTGAAATGGGGGTGTTGCGGTTATACTGTATGTGTCTTAAACACTCAGCCACCAGCACACCTACATGGGTGAGTGCCTGCTGAACTCTCACCATTTGAATGTTTTCACTTTCAGAGTGGTCTGTTTTAATGAGGACAGACATCTGGACCAATCTCGCAATACAGGGCTGTGATGAATGTGACCCCTGTGGTAAGCCTTTGCCCCCAACCCCACCAGGACACATAAAGCAGTAGCACAGCCCCTGTTAAAGGGCTGCCCGCAAACATAAATCGGTCCTGACGCTTCATAGCTGTCCAATTTGCATGGCCCCTACACAAAGAGGCTAACGATGTTTTACAAGACAAACATGCCCGAGCATGTCCACAAAAACACAAATATTCATGCAGGTACATGAAAAGGTGGCGCTTAACTTATTATACAATGTTATACCTGTGTTTTTGTGGACAGTACACAGTATGCTTTTGTATATGGCTGTCTCATGTGACTAAACCTTGAAACTACAAACACAAATTTGGAGAAAAAACAAACAAACAAATAGATGAAAACTTTGAGAGAAAAGCAAACATCTTTTAAAAGTGTGTGAAATGAGAAAACACAAAGACAGAAAATAGAGAAAGAGCGAGACTGCCGATGGGAAAAGGCAAGATGAAGAGATGGGATTGGTGGTGAGATGGGAGTCTGGGTAGTTTTATCTGGTGGGCAGGGAGACGGTGGTGGGAGGATCTGTCTCTGTTAGAGAGAACATGGCCCTGTTATTAAAGCCATTCATCACTGGCTGAATATTCTCCCTTTAATAGCCTCTGTCGTTAATTACCCAACTTTGTCAAGATAGTGAGTCAGGGCACTCTGTTTTCTCGGCCTCTACACAGACAAGCTCACAAGTACACACACACACACACCCCACACACACACACACACACACACACACACACACACACACACCAAAAGAAGCATTTCTTCTTTTCTCTTTCTGCCTGTGTTGTTCCCTATTTCCAAAAATGCCAAACATTCATTGGTTCTAGTGTCTCAAATATGAGCAATTGCTGGTTTTCTTTGTCTTCTACAGTGGTGGAATGTAAGTACATTCACTCAAGTACTATACTTAAGTACAAGATTTAAGTACTTGAATATTTCCATTTTATGCTACTTTATACTCAAGAAATTAAGAAATATTGTACTTTTTACTCCACTATACTTATTTGACAGCTTTAGTTGCTAGTTACGTTTCAGATAAAGACTTTATATACAAAATCTATCCTCAGTTCATAAAATATATTATATATAATATATTAAATATTATAGATTAAACTAAAAAACATATAATATTTACACAATAATGTATTTGTCATCATAATCTAGTAATGTAAAGACACTCACAGGGGCCATTTTTCTGTATTATGAGTTCTTTTATATGTAATTTATTTGTATTTTTATATTTCAGTATTCAGAAAAGGAGGTATTCTATAAAATTAAATGAAATACCTTTGGGTTTTGAACTGTTGATTGGACACATCAAGACATTTGAGAACATGTCTTTGGGCTCTGGGAAACTGTGATGGACGTTTTTCATTATTTACTGACATTGTATAAACCAAATGATAAATAAATGAATCAAAAATTACCAGCAGATGAATCACTAATGAAAATAATCATTAGTTGCAGCACTAGTCTACAGTACTTTGGTGGAAAAGGATCACAATGAGGTCTGGCCACCCCTGCTTTACCACCACACTAAGCACTCAACCCTCTAAAGTAACTCAATGACAACAATAATCAAAGATTTAGTCTGCTCTTTATATATCTTTGGGAAGTTTCATCAGTGAGATTTTATTTCTTTTGAGCTAACCATGTCAGCTGCCCTGTGTAGAAGGCTATAGGACCATAACATCTTCCTCCTCCTCCCCTTTATCCCTAATCAGACTCTTTTGTGATCCTTTTATAATTAGCCACTTAACTATCCGGCAGAATGGAACTGTGGCTGTAAAGCATTTACAAGGGTACTCGACAGAACACGCCAGCACCTTTTGTTTAGCAATTAGTTTGTCTGTGAAAGCGACAAGACAAATAGGATGGGAGAGCATCTGGTGGCCTCGTAGCTCTTACTGCCAGAGAGAGAGAGAGAGAGAGAGAGAGAGAGAGAGAGAGAGAGAGAGAGAGAGAGAGAGAGAGAGAGAGGGAGAAGAAAAGAGAGGCAGAGAAGGAGGAAGAAAGAGGTTCAGAGCCATTAAGCAACAATAAGGATCGTACCACAAGGATTTGCTACAAGGGCTGTAAAGTTTACAGTCGGAGGAAACTGATCTGGAAATGAATAAAGCAGCTCTGACAAATATGATGATAAGAGACTCAGAGAGGGCTGTGTAATAGGGACCTATTTTCCGCACACTACTGATTAAGAACTGGCTAAGTGTCTGTAGAGATTCCCATGTGCACAATGCAGCACAGGCAGAGTTTAGTATGCGTCCCAGTAGGGTTTTCTTTAGTACCTAGTCATTGACATTGTAGTTATCCGAAGATAGAAGGAATGCAAGGCAGCATGACAACCGCTCCATTGATCCCTTTGGCCTGATTAGCTCACCAGTGTACCGTCAAAGCAAACTAATCAGATACATTGATCATGGAATACTTTTTAATGCTTCCCCAGGCAATAATACGATATTTTTTTCCAGTCAAATTACTAGTTAGTTATCTGTTATCAGATGAGATGCCAGACATTTGGGATTTTAACATTTCCTGTGAGATGTCAGTATGAGTCAATGGCTCACATTGTAAACTCTATAACTATTTAGCAGCAATACGGTAATGACAATAAAATGCCATTTAATTTACTGAAGCGTTGTCATAATTTCTGGTAACCCCAGATTTGTCAAGCTCATAGTAAAAAAAGTAGGTGTTACTCACTTCTGTTAGGTTGGCTTCAATACACCCTCTGCTACTTTCACGTTTGTCCAGAAGAGGTTGCTGTGTTCCCTGCATACAACAGGAGTTGGATGATTGTGACAGATCTTAAAGATTTCTTTTCTATGAGTGAGAGAGGGGGAATAAACAAGGAAAAGCTGAGTGTAAAATCACTGGAATTGAAGATCCATTTAAAATAGACTCTACTCATTGTATTACTTAAACAGAATAAAAAGTTAACACACTTTGAAAATGTCCAAATAAAACATGAATACGACAAAGCTAATTCCAAACCAAACTGTGCTATTTGGTGCCTGGACAGTAAATTCTTTCCCCAAAAAGGATCCGAATGTTTTCGCTTATAGTCGTCAGCCTGCAGCAACTCAACACTGAACACCCACTAATTGATTATAGATGTCATTTTCTTCATTGACAGTAGGGGGCAGGATCCATACATTGATTAGACTTCCATTATGTGTAGGTCAAGTAATTGTACTGTGATGCCTATTAACACACAATCACACAGCTTTGGAGAATGTTTTGACTCAAACATGTCTATTTAGTTTTGGAGAACTGCTCCGACTGTACAGTCCATGACTTTTGAAAGGGGATTTAAAGGAAAAAGAGCGTGGCTTACATCTTCAGAGTTTAATATTCCTCATCCCATTTCCACCAATATCTAAACAAGCCCCACGACAGAGTCTGAACAGCTGTGAGAGATACAAGTCTCTCTCTGATACCTGTGTTCCTGTGATGGCGGTGATCAAATGCTGTGATGGTAAAACATCCCTTCCTGTCTGTCATACCCTCAGGCTAAACATCAGCAGAGCGCCTTGCAGCTGGCAAATGTTCTCTTGACAAAGTTAAAATGTCTCGATTAATATCTGACGACTCCGCTTTTTTGTGTCACTTATCCGTGTCTCAGCTTTAGCTGCTTAACCATCTTGTGATTTCTGCTGGATACATCCACCTTGGTAGTGTTACTGTATCAGCAGGGAAAGGATTCAACCAGTGGGAAGAATCCCTCTCTTGTTGTTTGATGGGTGTGTTTTGTACTTATGATGCTTTGCACAATATATGAGCTATGATTACATGTTTCTGTTCAGAGTCAAAGGAATGTGTGTATCATTTGTGCATCATCAAGATTCTTGAAATGTATAATACCAGACCAGAATTATTTAAATACAGTAGATGCTTAATAATGTGTCATTACGATACGTGACCACCAACTGATAAATGGCGGCAAAAAGGTGAAACTACTGCCATCGTGGCCTAAACATGAATTTTGTTTCTCCAGGAAAATGTCTCCAAATGTTTTTGACTTGTATCCCCTTAAAACAAAACAATTTCTACTTGTCACCCATACTATGTATTAGTGGTATGTATCAATGATTCTTTAGTTTGAATATTTTTTTTAACAAAAGGGAGAAATCTATTTAGAAATCCACAAGAAAATAGCAATCGTCGTAGAAACATTTGAAAAAACAAACGTCATTTTGTGTAGCAGAATATGTTTTTGCTTCTGTGCTATTCCATTAATCATCTCAGGACTCCTCAGATTTATTGTCTCTGGAGGGTCTCAACCCACAGTTTGGGAACCGCTGCCCTGGGCGGCATCCGCTCGTGCCATCAGTAGTGTTTCTCCTTCTCGACAGTTAATGTCTCATCGGTCCATCAACTTTTAACCAGGCCTCATGCATGATAGCGTGTGACTTAAAAGCCTGGCTAGTCAGACATAATTAGCCAACGCCTAATCAGACAAGTCCCCTGTGCAAGGACACAAAGTGGATTGTAGGGAGCAGTGAAGGAAATCTCGGTGGTTGACTCAGCAGAGGAAGACAAAGACTTAAAAGCAGATGAGGACCCCATCTGTGCTGCGCTCACATCACCAAGGTCAAAACCCCTTAACATGAATTGATGGTCTGATGACATGCAAGCTCATTTAACTACAAATAAGACTTAAATGTAATAATATGAAGGATTAAACTTCCTATTATTCTTCAAACAATCTTCTTCTCTCTACATTTCTGTGTTCCTCTTGTGTCTCTGTTTCCACATCTGTTCAATAGCCCCCCTGTTAATCATTTGTGTAGTGTTGCCTTTTTACTGGACCTCTGAGACCCAAACCCTGGTGTACCTGTTTGGAGTTTGATTAACACTGCATTTTAGCACACACTATTCAAACCCAGTGGAGGGAGCTTAAAAGGGTTGTGCGCTGAAGCTAATGTAGCCTGTGGTACAGGACAGATGGAGAAGTGATAAATGGGGAAAAGGGATGGTTGTGAGTCAATTCTTGTTGGCTTCATTGTGCAAAAAAATTGGTCTGACATGGAGATGCTGAGTTCTAGAGTGGGTTTTTTGAGGCGGTGTTTCTCAGGGTGGTGTAATCTAAGAGGAGAGGAGAGCACTTCAGAGGACGGGAGAGGACAGGACACCAGATAGGAGAGGACGAGACAGGAGGAGGCAGAACAGCAGTGCAGCCAGGTCGCCTCACTCTGTCAGTCCCTGAACACTAAAATATTCAAAAGCTTTTGTTTTGCCTACTTAAACATGCACTGATGTGACACAAACTGTGAACAATGCCATTTCACACGCACGGGAATCCTCTCTTTTTATAATTCATGGAGTGACGACTGCAGCCATGTCCCATGGTATAGTTTCAACAATATCCAGCTTGTACATACATATAGGGCTGCAACAACTAATCGATTATGAAAATAGTTGGCAACGAATTTCATAATCCATTAGTTGGGTCTATGTCAGTGGTTCTCAGACTTTTCGAGTCGCAACCCCCTAGAATAATGAGGTTGGTGTTCGCGATCCCCCCCCACCCCCGTCGACGACCAGAGAAAGAGCTGCAAACCGATGTAAACAGCTGTTTCTACATGCCTCCTGCTGCTGATTTTGAGTGATTATTGTGAATGATCTGAGTAATACATGTAAACAAATAATGCTTTGCTTTAATGACAGTTTATTTTTAGCAGCTAGCACCTAGCCTTGTCCAATGTGCTCCAGGCTTTGTGGATCTTTTGTGATGGTGACTTTTTCTCTCCCCCTGACATGCCAGAACAGCACCCTTTCTGTGCTCCTCGGGACCTCCTGATTTACAAATGAAGCATATGAATATACATAACACAACCTGTAAAAAACATTCCCCAGTCTAAATATGTTAATTCCTTTTTTTTTCTGGCGACCCCTAGAAATGATCTCACCACCCCCTTGGGGGTCTTGACCCCCAGGTTGAGAACCACTGGTCTATGTTATGTTGTGCTGTGGCAACGTGCAGTAAGCCAGAAAATGCCATGCCTTGTGTTGCGAAAAGTTGAAAAAGTTGACTTTGAAGCCCTTGTGACTTTTTTTTCCCCAACAGTGGCATATTTTCTCGCTGAAAAAGGGCCAGCACTGTGGTAATATGAAACTCAGTAAGATGCAAGTACAAATGTGATGATTTGAGCTTATAGGTCAGTCTCCAGTTCTCATTGGACCAGACGGCATTCTCACAAAGTAGTTTAAAGAAATATCTTTAAAGGTTATCTGAAAAGAAGAGGAAAAAGACATTTTAGGAAGAAGTTATTAGAGGCTCCAAAGTGCAATTACCTATCCTTCCCTGACATCAGTCTCATGTGTTACAAGACTCCCCTTCCCCGGCTACAACCAAGTGAAGCTTTGTCCAGAAAACAGCACTTTTTTTCTACCTGACTGTAGAAGGCGGCAATGAAGTTGGTCACTACCTCGAGGCTGAATGGCTATACGTGTTAAATGCTTAGCTTGCTAACTTCTTTTCATGAGACATAGAACAAAATAGAACAATAACAGACAGGCAGATACATATATGTCAGTCTGATATGGAAAAAGAAGAAATTGCAGTGCTGAAATGCCAGAGAAATGTTTAGTTTAGAAGCTTGCCATTACCATAGACTGCATATTAAGTTCTGTCCATTAATATACAGTCTAGGGGTTAGTTTTTTCAACAGTAAAACTTCCTTATCAAAATTTTTTTGTTTGTTTATGCTATGTATTTATGCAAAAACATGAATATCTGTCATTATATCATTTTAAATAACTCTAAAATATTGATATTAATATATAGTGTTCACACTAATAGCGTAATTTGTATTATTGTATTATAGCGTTATTTTTTATAATAGCAAAAGTATACCAATTTAGAATTGCGAAATGTCGGCATAATTAATAAAAGCAGAGGATTGTTCACTGTATCAATTTTTGTGGAGTTTACTCACTCTCAAGAAAAAAGGCACTGATTAGATGCTCCTAAAAAAAGACTTATTAATTACAAGTATGACGTTTTAACGTCACGCCTTCATCAAGTAACGCCTGTAACTGTACTTGAGAAAGAGTTCCTAAAAAAAACAAAAAACTTTTCTTTAGGAAAAATAGATGGCACAATTTTGATTACTGAAACCTTTCTTTTAAACAAAGCATCTAATGAAAATATTGAATTTTTTTTCGTGAATCTGGCACCAGGTCCAGTGACATCTTCTATTTCTCTTATTTGAATATTATTCATGTTCTCAAACACTAAAGAACATATGTGGATTCTGAGATTCAGTGCTAATGGTGACTGTTTCAATGAATACAATATGCACACAGTCGAAGTCATAGCTCATCTGTGAAGTAAATATAATGCCTCAAGTGAGGAAAGAGACTGATCCCACCATGACTGACACAGGTCTTGGCTGGCTAAATCCAGTCTGTACTGGCTACCTGAACCCTAAAAACATGGAGACAGGGATTCAACAAATACATGGTAATCATCCTACAGAATAAAACAGAAGGACACACACACACACACACACACACACACACACACACACACACACACACACACACACACACACACACACACACACACACACACACACACACACACACACACACACACACACACACACACAGAATGCCTGGTATGTCATGAGCATGAATTATACATCTCTCTAGAGGATTTGTTCTTTTTGCTTTCTGCTTCTTACTCTGCTTCTTACCCTCTTTTTTATTTTTCCATTTAATTTTTCCTCTTTGTAACAATCAACAACAATGTGATGATTAAAACTAATGTAAAAAAAGCAGTGTTTTTACCATCAAAACACTTGATCAGTCAGCCGAAAAGGTTTTAAATGATCTGCATCAAAGACATATGAGCAGGAGTAACAGTGAATGTTTGATGAATGCAATTTTATCCTGCCATGGATACCTCTATGCCCAAATATTTTTTTCTTCTTCTTTTTTGTGTCTGCATGTTAAATGTAAGCAAAACCTATTTTTTTGTCGTTGAGGTAAAAAATTAATCCATCTAAAGAATTTTGGAAAATGTCTTATTTTAGAGTGTTACTCTATGCAGTGAACTAATATATATATCTGTCAAAGGTTCATGGTGAAATGCTCTAAGTCACTCATGATGAATAAATTATTTCACCATCACTGTGGGGAACCTAATTTCTACTGACATTCAACGAACATGTTTTCAAAAGATGTGGAGGTATGGGTCAACAAATTAAACTGTGGCAGTACATGGTGTGTGTGTGTGTGTGTGTGTGTTCACATATGTGTGTGTGAGCGTGACGGTCTCAGATAAAACAAACCCTACATACAACAGCCCAGGGACACTCCAACCATAATTGTGCAGGTGGCATTTTAGAAATACTCACACAACAGGGGTCAATTTCTCTTCAGGTCAGTGAGAATGACATCATCAAACTACTATTAACTCTGCAAACAATCCTAGCTCTGCTGCGTCTGTATTGACAATGGATTCCTTCAAAACAAACTACAGGCTCCGAGCTTTGCCCTCAATCTAAAACCATAACCTCGGAGTGAATAACAGAGAAATGCCCATCTAGGCAGGAAGGAGTGACACCGAGGAGAGGAGAACTAAAAATGACATGGCAAACAAATCTGAGCAACCACTTCCCCCTCACCTCCAGGCCCCACCCTCTCTCTCTCTCTCTCTCTCTCTCTCTCACACACACGCAATGCATGTACCTTGGTGAGACAAACCATGCAGACAGACCATAAAGTGCTTTGTTTCCTTTTCTCTTATTATTTTTAGATACTGTATCTCATTTGATTAACCCGTTAACATGATGTTTCAACACAGAGAATGAGTTTCGCAACATGCCTTGTGAATATGACCTATTCAACGTGGCCTTGTATTAAGATGTGAGCTCTGCAGAGGTCCGGTGAGCCCGCAAGGGCAAGGTGTGTATTGACATACAAACATGAGGAAAGCGTCCAGATGCAGTCCACTGTTTTTCTGTAATAATAGCTAGCAGCCTTGCCGTTAAATAATTAATGCGGTCTGTCCAATACAAAGTGGACGGCACGCTGACTGCACTCCACTGCTCTCCATCTCATTCTCATTCTCCCCTGATAGACACAATGTGCATGACTGTGCTTATTTTTTGTTTGTTTGTAATATTAGCCTTTTACTACATGTTTATAGAAATGTAATGATAATGATAAAACTAATATAACCTTCCAAAGCGGAGGTAACAAAGTGCTACACAAGATAATAAAAATTAGATTAAAACAGGCATTAACAGAGCTAATAATACTTTAATACCACCATATAACTGAGATGCTCACATCCACTCATGCTCCTTTTTTTGCAAATTAACTCTGCAGGACTACTATTATGAGCTATGTAAATGAATTATTTCTTACTTTATTTAACATGGTCAAAGTCACGTTGAGATGAAAATATTTATTTAAAGAGAGGCAGCATTTAAACATTGTCACAACTAGAAGGGCAGCGTGCAGACCTCTGCCGAGGTCAATAGTCCTTCCAGTCTTTTATGACATGCAAGTCTGCAAGCGCACCCACTATACAGTATATGTGTGGATATATTTCCAAAACTGTTGGAACTGTTTGACAATTATGTCAAAATATGGTTGTGCCTTGCTGAAGCCTCATCATCTTGGCTGTATTTTTATTATGTATTTCTCTTTTTGATATATTTCACATACATTTGTGAAATGTAGGCATTGTATTATTATATTTTTTTTTTACAATTGGCTGTTTTTTCACTATTAAAATTTAATAGCCATCTACTGGATTTTAAAACATATGGCATTTATTCCGCCAAAGCCAAATGCCCCTATTTCACGATGTTAACAGAACTGAAAATCTGTTAAACTGCAAATACAAAACTGTATCTTCCCCGTGATTCGGACCCACTCCAAAATGTAATGGTTTCTTCCTTGGCACATGCTACACCCCTCCACCAAGTTTCACGGAAGTCGGGCAAGTAGTTTTTTTCCGGTAAACAGACAATCAAACCAAACCAAACCAAACCGAAAACATAACCTTCTTGGTGGAGGTAAATAAATACCAACAACATAAATGGGCCATGACAACTGTCACGTGCTACTAGAGTATCAACAAGCTTTATAGATTCAATCTAAGATCACAGATCACAATAATCTGCCACCTCTTTCTAATTATTATTCTGTTGTTGTTGCTCGTTGTGTCAAGTTAGTGAAATCAGAATACTTGTTTCCAATAAATACACATGTTTTTTTTTAATCAAAAGTATTAATGCATTTAAATATAGATATCATTGACAAGCCCACTTAGTACAGAAGAATATATTCTGTGACATAACCTTTGTTGAGGCCAAGGTGTTAATGAAAAAGCTAACAATTGATCTTAATGGGCGAACCAAATTTTAATGATTGCTTGGCCCGGTTTGCCCTCTCATTGAGCACATTTGTTTTTCTCTACTGTTTTTTTTTTTTTTTTTTACAAGAAACAATCTTATTTGGCATTACAGTGCAATAAAAAGCACAGAAGCATATCGAAGGTTATGGCAGGAGCAGTCACATGATCAATACCCTCTCCACCCTCCTCTGCTTGGCCCTTCCACCACTTTTCTTCCTTTCTCCCCTCACCACCTTTCCTCCCAATCAATTAACTTCCCCAAGTAAACAGATCTGTCCCCATGCTCCCTGCTCCCTGCTGTAACCCGATATTCCTTCTCCTGCTTCTCCTCCTTGTCCCAGCCAAGTCAGAGAGAGAAACCAGATACCTGACAGAACCTTACTGCTAACTCTCTTCCAGTGTTTGTTGAGGTACTAAGGCTAAATAAAGACCTGTGACATCATCTGCGTATTCTTCATCATCTTCCTCATCACTGACAACATGACCTCTGAATGGGTCCCGGATAAAACATACAGTGATCTGTGTAAAAATGCTGTCTCCTCACAACAGGACTTTATAGCACTAATATGAAAACAGTATTCCTCATTTGTCAACTTTTCGAGATGAAGAAGTCTGTTTGGCTTTTAGCTGGATGACCATCTTTCACTGGATTTTAAAATGTTTTAACAAAACTAACTTTAACAAAAAGAGCTTTAACAAATGTTTTCACCCATACATCGCACTTGATGCAACTACAAAAGTGATAATGCCACATCCGTGACAGAATGTAAGTACACGCACTTCAGTACAATTACTAAGGTACTAGTGCTTTACTTGAGTATTTCTAAGTATGACTCTCAACAAAGGTCTCTCACAGCTGTTCAAGAAAGGTCTCGAAGATGAAATTGAACACGGGATGTTGTGGTTACATGGCATGCACGGTTATATTGCATGCACTGTAACCACTAAGCTACCACAGCATTGGCTTTGCAGAACATATTATGCAAAAGGTGATCAAATTAGAAAATATGATGCACATCCTAATGCTATATAAAGTAGTTACAATAATCTCCTTACATTTAAAGCATCACATTCCTTTGACACTTAAGTTACATTTTTTTCTGCTAATTCTTCTGTACTTTTACTAAGTAAAAATGTGAATGCAGGACCTTTAACTGGTACTGGAGCTTTTTTTTTTTACACTTTGGTATTGCTACTTTTTCTTCAGTAAAGGCTCATCTGAATACTTCTTCCATCGCTGCTCCACAGCCCACACTGTAGCAGGTATTTATAATCGGACAAACGTATTCATCATCACAGCACAGATTCACAGACTGGACTTCTCTTTTATTTAGACCTCCATCTGGAAAGCCAGTCTGCCCAAACAATGCTGCAAATGTGTCTTGTTTGTTATTAATGACATTACGCTGCACTAAAATAACAAGTGTTGAGACCTGAGCCGATGCCAACTCTATTTAGACAAGATTTATGAATTTTAGTTTTTTCTCTAAAATCGCAGAGTATGTAAAATGTTGAGAGTGAAGAGGCTCTGCTAAAACTTTTACAAAAATACAAACTCCAAATGAACCCACCTTCCCATGATCTTGCCCGCTCAATAAACTAGGTGACTACAACAGATATTCCCATGAGCCCTTGAACATAAAATTGTTCATTCTTGCAACACCCCTGCCATCGAGAGTGAAGATGCAGGCAGGACCAATCTATATCTCCTGTGACCCTCAGCAACATGTCGTTATGCTTGCTAATCAGATTTAGAGACAACAAGTGGAAGGAAGGCCTCTCTGGGCCGTTTGCTTTCACAAATGGATCTGCTTAATATGGGAGATTAATAGACTACTATCTAATCTTCCCTGTGATTGAAGCTATGATCTAGTTACAGAGAAACATGATGGATGTTGAGGCGGTGGCACATGAGAGTCATGTTAACCCTTTCAAGATGGAATGCAAGGTTGCTTTATTATTAGTTATTGACTGTTAGAAGACAATGCAGAACAGCAATCACAATAATGAAGATGTCTGCAGGGCGGATGGATTATTAGCAGCAGTATGCAAAATGGTTTCTTTCAGCTCCCAGCTGTGTCAAATGAGAATCTGAACTAATTCTCAAAGGTAAAGAAAATCATTATGCTTGTCTTGAATATTTTGTGTGTGCTGTTTGTTCCACTATGGTATTCACTATGGCATCTTTTTATAACTTCTTTTTCTTTGCAGAGGCAGATAGATCTAGCTGCATCAAAAAAAGATATATCTTTTGTTCTCGTTCTTTTTGTCTATAAGACACTTTTATATAGTACTTTACTTAAATCACATCTGTAACAGTTATCACAAAATTTACATTGGTTCAGAACAAACAAATAATAAAGTAAAACCTCCTCCTAATTAGATCCATCTGGGTTGTTCTATTGTACCAAAGAAATCAATATATTGGTACCTGCAAAAAACAGACCTCACACACATTATTAAATATATATTTGTTGCAGCGCCAGCAGTAAGATGAGGGTTTGTAATTATGTTTACTGGATCAAAAGACCAATATTTTCTCTTGTTGTAATGGAATTCTCTACTTCAATTGTCTCAGTTGTTTGATGTTGAACAGGTTTAAAAAATGTAAAATGCCCATAAGATCAAAATTCATCTGGATACAAAAAGATTTACCCCATCTGTATTGTATTGCATTTTCTAGGATTATACTTTTATAATATGTTTGTGACAATGACGATCAATAGACAGACTCAATGTCAGTACTTAACAGTGTCTGTACAAACGGTGACTGAAGGTGTCCTTGATAGAAAGATGACATCTATGACTACCTGGATGGATCAATACAAATTCACAGAGAGAGTACATTTATGACCTGTTGCGGTTGAAACAAGAACAATTCCAGCTGTTGACTGGAAATCACACAGTACATTCAGGTCTTCAAAACCTATATGGTGGAGCTTTCCAAAACATCTTACTAGAAATCTTCCTGTGCTTTAAGTCCCATTTTGTGTTTAGTTAAACTGCTATTTCCAAGGTCAATATTGAACCTTCAAGATCAACTACATTGTTCACAAAAAAAGGAAAAAGGGCTGACAATGCCTCTCAGTCAGAGATGTTCTTATTTCTGCAGTATATTCTAATGTAAAAAAAAAAGACAATAAAAACGATATCTTGGTGGATGTAGCACCATCATTGTAAAGCCCTGTGAAAATCACAAAGAAAAGCTGTCATCCCCGATAGAGGCCGTGTTAGTCGCTAGAACCATAATGACTGATGCCTTACAGGCAAACTACTTATCAGGTACTTAACAGTCCGAACCTACAATACATCTGCCATAGACCGTGGAGGGATGCAAGGCACATGACCGCCTCCTTCATCTCCTTTTCCTTTTTCTTTCCTTCCATCTCTCTCTCTCTCTCTCTCTCTCTCTCTCTCTCTCTCTCTCTCTCTCTCTCTCTCTCTCTCTCTCTCTCTGTCTCCCTCTTTCTCTCTCTCTATACATCTCTCCCTGTTTCCTTTCTGCTTATCTGTTTCTCTCCCCCTTCTCTCTGTTCTCCCAGGGAGCCAGCTGGGAAACTGGCCTTGGGATACAAGCTAGAAGCATACAACCATATGCTAGATATTTTCATGGAAGGTGTGTGTGTGTGTGTGTACGTGTGTGTGTGTGTGTGTGTGTGTGTGTGTGTGTGTGTGTGTGTGTGTGTGTGAAAAGCAAGCAGGGGGAGGAGTCTGATTTCTTTTTGAAATGTACTACAGTGTAATAGCTAAGTAGGACATTTCTGGCAGTGGTTTGTCTTCCCCTGTTGTGCTTGTGAGTTGCTGTGTTCCCTCTCTATCCCACAGCTAAATGCCTTCAACATGGAGAATTTCTGTTGCTTTCAAACACACACACAACACAACACACACACACACACACACACACACACACACACACACACACACACACACACACACACACACACACACACACACACACACACACACACACACACACACACACACTCTGCAAACTGTACAGGCAGACTGCTGAGAGGAAGATGCTATAGACACTGACACAGCTTGCTCATTAGACAGTTTCTTCTTGGATTCAGGCCAAATATCTGCAGGTCATAAACTCACTGATGTAACAGGCAACGCAACTCACTAATCTAGGGAAGTGTTCAAAAGCTACACATCTCTTTTTAGGACTGCCTTTTATCAACATTTACTAAACACATGTCACATTTTGTCCATGAATATTTTTCCTTAATTTGAAATGTCCCAACTCCCCTGTACTGTGCAGCCACTGCACTGTAAATCCAGATTTAGTTGTAATTCAACTTTTTAGTGGTCACTAGTTATTATTTCATGTTTTGTTAAAAACCATATTCATTACTAAATCACATTAGTTGTTTGTAGTAATCAGCCTAAGTATGCAGTCCACAGATCATATCAAGCAGAGATAAGGATCGTAAAGTGCTCATATTATGCTTTTTGGCTTTTTCCCTTTCCTTTATTGTGTTATATATCTTTTTGTGCACGTTATATGTTTACAAAGTGAAAAAGCCCAAGGTCCACCCCAAAGGGACTTTGACATTGTTCTCAAACTGCTCCAAACAGCTCTATTGTAGTCCAGCCTTTACTTCTGTGACAAACGTGCGTCACTTTGTAACACGTTATAATGCTCGTCTAGCTGCTAGCATGACACGCCCTCATACACTGCAACTGACTGGCTAGCAGTGCTGACCTAGCTACTGCGCATGTGCGACTCCCAACAAAGATGTAACAGAAGTGAGATGTCTCACTCTGTAGCTAAAACAGAGAGCTCAACACACAGGGTGAAAAGAGGAGCTGCAGCAATGTGTAATACAACAAAAATATGGTGTTTTCTGAAAATTAAACCACATAAACCTATTCTGGTACAACCTCTAAATACAATTATGAACCTGAAAATGAGCATAATATGAGCACGTTAAGTTTCTGTATGGGAGGGGCGAGGCCTTTTAAACTGTTCTGCGCTGAAGCGGTGCAAAGGGTCATGGGGAAAAAAATATATGTTCTGAATGGTTTCTGTCCTAGTTAAAGTGTGTTTTAATAATGTTCTGTTAATGTTTTGGGTGTGCTTTTATGTTATCTGAGTTTTAATTTTGTATGGTTGATTAATTGTTCATGTTTATCTACATTTATTGTTGCACCATGACCGAGACCCGGGATGTGGATTGATGGGGTCCGGCCAGGAAGAAAGCATTCGAAGGCATGCATTCTGATTGAAGATCAGTGACTCTGTCGCCAAAGTGGAACTACTCACCCAGGTCATCCCATTTGAAAATATGTGTATTGAGTTTGTAGTCAAACTTCCATTTTTATGGACTGAATGTATTAAATGCATTATTCTTGGAAATAAGGAAAATTAACATTATTTCTATGATCAAATTACTTCTATAGTAGGGAATCACTACTAAAGAAATAATTTGTACAATATAAATACGATGTCATCTAGCTACTTTTAGCGACTTTTGAAGCTAGTGCTAGCTACTTTCATAGAAAAAGAGTTTGCAACACTACTAGTGATAAGTAGCCTAATGTTTTATATTTGTTATGTTTCTTTGCATGTTTAAAGCTTCAGTGTCTCCCCCATGAGGAATTCTAAGTAATGACGCAGTTGCTTGTTGCCAAGGAGGACACAGAGTATTAAAAAAACACCATGGGCTCTTCAAAAGAGGTAATTATCTTCACTCGATTTTCTGCGCGCGAAAGTCGGCGGACGACACCAGTTTCTGAACACAGCCATACTGAGAAATACAGAGAGAGGTGTGTGGAGCTGATAGTCTTAATTAGCTTTGTATCAACTCCTTTGGCAATGGCCTTGAATGTAACGGACGTTCATTAATATAACAAAGTTATGTACTAAAGCTTTAACTTATCATGCTAATTTTAGACAACTCCAGAAAAAAATTATTTATGTTAACTAATGGTTTTTAATAATGACCACAACCTGTCGTTTTCACACTTCAACTTTTGTATTTATTAAAGAAACAATATTACATGCTGGTAGGTGGAATTGTTAACTTTGGACAGACCCAGGCTAGCTGTTTCCCCGTTTCCAGTCTTTTGCTAAGATAAGCCAACCGTCTCCTGGCTTTAGCTTTAAATTAACCTAAAAGATATAAGTGGTGTTGATCTTGAAAGAAAAAGAATATGTGTATTTTCCAAAATGTTAAACTATTCCATTAGATAATTAACCTCAACTACTACTCAAACAAGCTTGTAAGTATTTGCAATACCACTACGTAAAGTTCCACATACAGATAATCATATCCATTAGTTTCTTTATCATCTATATCTACAGTTAACTTTCGAAACCTGGAGACATTTTTGCATCATTTTAGGACACATCCTGTAGCCTCCTTCTCCACCCCTTTACATGCACACGTTTTTACCCCCTCAGGCTAAGAGTAAAGGGGCAGGCTCCATCTCTCATTAACCTACTGGTTGGATAAATCAAAGTGCAGGGCAGAGAGGAGAACCTCAGCCTCGGCCATTCAGATAAGAAGAACACCCAGCTCATAGCCTACAGCTCAGTGATATATGGATCTGCAGAGGCTAATAGCAAAGTATTGACAGGGAAATGGTGTGCTTATCCTGCTCCTACATGCCGGGGAGAGGTCCCCAAAGCAGATGGGATACACTTTAGGGAGAGGGAAAAAGGAGGAGGAGGGTGAAAGGATGAGATAGAACTGTACTGGGACAAATTAGAGTCTTTATTGCTTATTTCAGCTTAATTTGTTTCTGAGTTTGAGTCTTTAAACACACAACAATAGGTTTCAGTTCACTCTGCATATAAACAGCTGTATTTCTGTCTAAATTAGTGCTTACATTTGACTTTCTTTGACTTTTCAGACAGCCAGAGGTGAAAGTCTCCCTCATTAGTTTTAAGTAAAACTCTTTGATGGACTTGGATATGTTTTCACAAGTATATCTTAGATTTTATTCCAAAATTTAGTTGGAGAGTTGAAGTGGTCCTTAACAGTCAAGATTAATTAAAAACTACCATGTTCAAAAAAAGCATACTGGACAACAGTGAGTGGATTTACAGAGAAAATCTTGGGAAATTAATGTCACAAGTTGTGTGGGTGTGTGTAAATGCCAGAGCATCAAATCACTTATGACTTGTTGGAGGCCAGAGGCTCCTTGGCTTTTTAACCTCTCGCCTAATTTTCTACTCATTTTCCACGTCAATCCATGGAGGTATATTCTTCATGCCTGCACACAGAGCTACAAAAATACAAAATACACAGGCTACAGCCAACAATACTTTTCTCTGGCAAGAAGCAATAGATCAAGCTGTAGGCCGTCCTCCCCATTGGTGGAGTCTTTACTGCCGGAGTCAGTAGGTTATCGCTGTGGGACCTGCACCTTGTTCTAAGTACCAGCTTTATCAAGCACAACCAATTCTTCCTCTGATGCGGCTGTGGATGCAGGAGATGGGCCCTAATGGCAACACTTCATCAATCCAGAGAAGATGTACGGAGAAACTGCAGCCTCTGATGTCAGATAAAGATGTTGATACTGTTCAGTTAGAGGACCACCAGGAATAATTTGGTTAAAGCCTGCAGTGCACCAAGGCTGTAGTAGTTAAGAGCTCGCAACTGTCAGCTGACATTCTTAGAGACTGATTCAACAATGCTAAGCCTGTCTGACGTACACATACAAGATTTACTGTATGAGGTGAGAGTGCTGTTGTAATTCCCCCCGTGTCCTAGATAATGTAGGAATCAGAAGTGTTAAACAGCAGTGTTAGGAAGGAGGCAGGTGAATAATGCTGGTTTGGTGTGTCATCTAGAGACATAACAATACCGCTGTATGGCCACCAGGGGACAGACAGGCTGACCGTGATTGATTGTTGAATGAATGAATGAATGAATGAGGAATCTGAGTTAAAATACTGACTGAGCCCCATTTCACAAAAGCAGTCAAATACCTTACATCAACAGCCAGTCAATGTCTAAAAACACACATGAGGAGGAACGCCTTCCCGTTCATCAAAATGCTACTTGTGAGTGCTGGTACGTTTCATATTTTGTTCATATGTTGTTGGAAAAAAACAGTTACAGTTTTTTACATGGCTATGAAATCTTGTCTACACTCTGAACCAGCATTTTTTTTTATGGTGGTTATATTCGTGAGAGGATCCAAACCAATGCACTGAAAAACTTATGTTACTGTCAACTCTGGAATATAATGAGCATGCATCTGCATCAATGAGCACCAAGGGCAAAGACAATGCACCATCCTACTCTGCCAAATGCCTCTGTTCCTCTAAAGGAGACCACATATGACCATCTTTACATCTGGATGCCAAGCACTGTACCGGGGCCTGTCTATGACCATGATTACCCACTTGACATCTTTATAGCTCCATGACAGACATCCTCTTCGGCAGAGCTGGAGAGAAGTATGGAGAACGCCAAAGTGGGCCCCCCAGTGCTGGTGTGGGACATCAGAGTTTTGTGTTGAAATAATTAGCCTGTTTAGCTGCCATCTGGGCTCTGGATGCTGGCGTGTGGCATGAGCCAGGTGCTTCATGGGTAATACCACAGAGAGACATACAGCAGATGCTCATGGGTAGAGCTGCCCACCTTGGCACAGATCTGGAATCAGCTAACCCCTATACAAATCTGAAGTAAAACCACAAGAGGGAATACAGACAGGACTGGTGTGAGGACAGTTTCTTGAAGCATGCCCATTTGAAAGGATTTAAACAATTACAATAATAAGTCAAGACAAGTGCAGTGTAGTCTATATCCACTTCCGAGATTGCTTGCGGGAATGTCTCTCTTTTCTTGTCCGGATGTCTGTTACCTTCACTTTCTTTGTGTTGGCGTTTTAAACTCCGGTCAATTTTAGGGACTATGGTTAACTGCTCCTCAGATCTCTGCAGGGTAAATCGAGACAGCTAGCTAGACTATCTGTCCAATCTGAGTTTTCTGTTGCACGACTAAAACAAACTTTGAACATACACATGTTCCACCAAAACAAGTTCCTTCCTGAGGCTATTTTGCAGAGGCACCGTGGCTCCGTCCGGCGTTTAGCGCCAACCAAGACGATTGTGATTTGTTTAAAGACATGCCAATAAACCAGAGCATGTTTTTCTCCCATCCCGGAATGCTGTGTGGAGTAGCCAGACCCTCCTCTGCAGCCCTGTGAAGGAAGGTCTGGCAATGCCAGACTAAGTGTGGTGTAAAGAATAACTCAGCAACTTCACAATCTAACCCAGCAAAAATCTATGAAATTGCATTCTGGTCAGAATTGAACCTCCGATAACTCCTCTCCATCCGACATAAAACACAAGCCAAACAAACCAAATAATCAACTCTCTTATCTTTGAAAAGCAGGTGCAATTTAATTGCTGCCCTGCCCCTACGCAGCTCAAAATCGGATTGGTGAATTTAAGGTTTAAACATTTTTTTTTAGCAGTTCGGTAGGTCGGTAACTTGATAAGGCCCCTGGATTTACTCAATGAGGTAGAAAGTTCCTGAGCAAGCAGCAGGCTTGTGGTTGTTGTTCCCAGAGGGCTGGGAAACCGTATCTGCCCTGGAGGAGCATCCTCTTTGGTAAGCACTTCTTATCCAGGCCATCACTGCAGGCCGGGTAATATCCAGTAACTGCAGCTTTATGTGCGATCCAATACTCGGATCAATCCCTAGGACAGGAGGATTGCCACTAACCCCTAAGATCTCTTTCTCTCTTGTTTTCTCTGTCTTCTAGTGAATCTTCCCCTGCTTTGATACTGCAGCAGAAATCATGAAGTCATTTTCAAGAAGGAAAAATTGCTCTATATATTACTCAGTTTTACACAAAATGCTATTTTCAATAAAGGTAATAGGTCAGAATGTGTGTTGTCTTGTATCTGACCATGAATTGTTAACCATTTAAATGTTTACTTTCGACTTATTTTAATAACATGAAGCGTGGCGAGTAAAAAAAATGTCACCAAAATGTTGGTGTGAAAATACTACACTATAATGTCTAATATGCAGGTGTGTGTGCATTATGTTTGTTTTGGGAGGTGATACAATGCATAGGTTTGTATTTCTGTATTTACAGTATGATTAAGCATGTGTGTGCACGCAGGCTTGTGTTTGAGTGTGCGCACGTTTAGAGAAAGCTAGAAAGACAGTTATAAAGAGAGATGGTGGGACTAGGAGGGAGACAGTGGGTTTGAGACTTTGTTTGAAACTCCCAATACTTTGGGGAGTATTGCCCCATATAGTGTCCCGTGTGACTGAGCAGAAGAAAGATAGACTGAAGCTAAGATATGTGGCTCTCGCAGAGCATTTCTTTCGCTCTCACTGAATATAAATGGATAGTCACTGAGATTAGTTTAACGTGCACTGCTGCTCTCATATAAAAATGGCATTACATGCTACAAAATGGGCATTGTACATATTGTTTAGAGGGGACACTTTCAGCTGAGATTCATCAAACAAAACCACAAACATCTTAAGATGTGATTATGGATAACTGCAGATGCGTGTTATTTGTTTTTTTTTTAAATCATTATTTAAAGGTATGTAGTATATATTCTGTCAAATAATGTCAAATAACAATTAACATTTTAGGGTGAATGGCTGACCTCATTTTTTGTTTTCATCTGATCACAAAATTATCACAAAATCACAAAAGAATCACAAAAAGAAGAAAATACTTGCGTGATACAGGTGGGATCAATATCTGCCATAAATTCCACAACAAAAATAGTCATCATAAATGATTTAACTAGATAATCAGTTTGTCATCACAAGTAGGAAAAATTAAATTAAAAATATAACCTCATTATGTGTAGTTTATCACACTGGTATTACTGCAACCTAAAATGATTATTATTCTTTTTCCAATTAATAAAGATTTAAAAAAAGAGTTGACACTGTGACTAAAAATCTATATTTTTTTATATGTAGTGAATTAAACGTGGAAAGATTTTTCTTGCAGGTAACAGAGGAAAAAATATTTTAATTTCCCAAGACAATTGCGACTGACAAATATTTTACAAGAGACACGCAGTTTAAGACTAATCAACAATAGAAGTTTCACTTACCTCGAGTAGTTTTAGGAGGGTCAAGACCCCAGAGCTTGAACGCAGGTGTAGAACAGGAAGGTTGAGCACATCCTCTCCTTTCCACACAAACGTCAGAGGCCACGAGGCAGCTAGCGGTGCTCACAGTAACAAGCATGGGTGCTATGGAGGCGTCCAGGCGGGCTGGCAGCTGGGCTGTCGGAAGGGCTGGTCAATCAGCCCGGCAGCAGAGACAAGGGGACAGGCACACAGGGAGAATGGCTGAGCCGGAGTGGGCTCTGCTTGAAGGCTTTTTCGCTTCTCCTTCCCTGAATGAAAGCAATCCCTAAGAGTGAATGGGTAATGAGAGACCGGCTCCTGAGATTTTAGCTTTCTTAATCATGTTCATAATTAATTCAAGAACATTGATAATTTCATTACATTCTTTTTGTCTTATCAATAAATGATGTGCCTGCACTTTTGGTCTTGTGTATACGGGAGAGAGGGAGGAAGAGAGGGAGAGAGAGGGACAAGAGAAGTAATACTGCACTAAAAGCACAGGAGATGGAAAATGATACAAACAGGGAAGTGGTAATTATAATCTTTGACCAAGCCACTGGCAGAACAATATGAAGTCAAGTGGCTACAAATAATTAATAAGGCCTCCTGGTGTGTGTGTGTGTGTGTGTGTGTGTGTGTTTGTGTGTTTGTGTATGTGGTAAGGGTGAGGAGGTGTGGGGGGTGACAAATGTCTTTGTCAAACCTTATTTTACCAGTCCTCTTTTAGTAGTTGTTTTATAAAAAAACACAATACAACTATTAAACATCATTGTGTTTCGACCGACATGATGTAATACACATTGCTGCTGTTAGATATATACTAATACACTCACCTTTAAACAGAGGGTCTGGAGGATGCATGTCTTATAATGCCCTTCAGATCCAATAAGGGTTCAGGTTTCAGGGACATTAGTGCACTGAAGCAGTTTTTAAAAGACCACTCTCCTCCCTCTCCTCTTCACGTGCCCTCTGTCAGGTCAAGACAAGAAAAAGACCAGACTTTTCTGACTTGTGGCATATATAGTTTCCAGTTATTTGGCAGCAGGAATAATGGGATAATATGCATTTTTAATAGTCCATCTTCAGAATATTTAATAACCCTTCACCTCTGTGCATATGTGTATGCTGTTATAGATTCTGCGCTTTATCAATCGAACTTTCTGTTCAAAACTAAGCTGAAAATAGAATGAGAAGGAGGGCACAGGGAGGAAAAAATGGATGTAATTGATATCTCTGTTTCCTAAAAATACTGTGAGGATGATGGAGTCTGAGGAAGGCTCTGAATCACAGCCTTCTCTTTTGCCCCTAAACAAGACAAGTAGATAGATGGCTTTGAGCAGCCTAATCCGACAGTGAGTGATTGACCGTCCTGTCAAAGACCTAATGTGCTACCAGAATTGTGGAGTAGGCTGTTTATTCTGATCAGACTTTCTTGATATTTAATCATTAATCTATTGAAAACAGGTGTTTAAAGCAGCATTGAGACATGTGTTGTGGGAGTTTCTCACGGAGCATCACAGCTTTTTATCAATTACCATAAATAATTCATAGATATATCTTCTGGATTTCAGTTGTGTCTAAAATAATTGGTTGGAGAATGTTTGCATGAAATCAGGGTAATTTGACCATAAGAGCAGTGTGGTTGCACTATTGCAAGGCTATTTGATTTTGGTCACTTTATAATGGATTTCCAGCTCGTGACACAATATAATATAGTAAAGCTATATGAGGCATTAGAGATTCAAGTACTTTATGTCCTATTTATTCCTTATGTGCCACAGGCCCCGTGTCTTGAGATATGACCAGCTCAACACAGAAACCTTTAATAAAATAAAAAAGTAAAGAGGGGAAAATAGAGATTTACAGCTGGCCATTTTGACAGTAGACTTGATATAAGGTGTTCATAACAAGTTTTGCATTTTATTCCTGGTCCCCTCACACACATTTTAATCATATTTTATGTGATCTATGTATGCAGCACTCATCCTCTCTCTGTCACCCAACCTCTCCAATGTGTCCCTCTTAAACAGATTGCTACAATACTTGTAATGATGGTCCTTCCCAGCTGTGCTGCAGGAGAGGGGAAGGGAGCAGCAGGCTATAGTATTACCATAATACCCGCTCCCTCCCTCCACTGTCCCAAGGGCCCATGTGGGGCTGCATGGGGATGTGGGGTAACTCTGCTGTGGAGGGGACTCAACTGGCTTCTGGTCCTGCAGGCTGTGTGGGTGGGTGTGTGTGTGTGTGTGTGTGTGTGTGTGTGTGTGTATGTGTGTGACAGGGCTGAACCTGCCTGTGGGCAATGTAATAAAAGCGCCACACACTGCTGGTAGTGATGGTGGCACTGCTGCTGCTGTAGCTGCAGAGGAGGGGATAAATATAAACCAGGCCTGCATCAAGGAGACGGCCCTCCAGTCACAGCCTGACTTACATCCTAATAATTAGGCCCCTTTCCAATAAAACAAGGATTTGTAGCCATGCATCTATTTTACTTGTGTTTGCCACTGCAGTGGGAGAGGGATGCATGCTCTGCTGCAGTCTCTGGATAATGGTGAGGCTTTGAGAGGATTTCATTTCAGCAGTGTTGGAAAGTAATCAGAAACATTTGCCAAATTTACTTCCTCACGTTCAAACTTTATGGTAAAATCTAAATTACTGGTACTTTCCAGTTCATGCACTCATTTGAAGCATATACATTCTGCCATTCTCACACAAACACACTCTACTGTCTCTGATAGTGGCTAATCAATAGATGAGGCCTGCAGTTGCCATTGCATGTTATCTTAAACCTCCTAATGTGCACTGGCTAATCTTTTTACTCTTATACTCGCTCCCCAACATCACCTCTTTCTCTGTGTTTTGTTCTCTTTTGTTACATTTGAAATACACTATTGGATATTCATTATCTACGCATTATCATAAAAAATTGGTGCTTATGTCTAAAGATTTTACACAGTGTTTTAAATACCACCTTCTCTAAACTAGACTGTTGGTGCCTTTATGAGTAATATACTGCAATTCCAATAATATGAGAGCCTGTTAGGCATGATACTAAAAAGTGATGTTACATGTTCTTCTCTTCCGGTATAATTGAAACACCATATTTGTCTTATCATTCCCTTAAATGCAATACTTCAAATAGATTTCCCACATTTTGTCCCACCTCTGGCTACGTGACTGTTATTTAATTCCTATCTAAATCACATTGATGTGTGTTTGAGAATTTCTAGGAAGCACATTGGGGAAGACAGAGAGAGAGAGAGAGAGAGAGAGAGAGAGAGAGAGAGCGAGAGAGAGAGAGAGAGAGAGAGAGAGAGAGAGAGAGAGAGAGGAGCGCGGTGGGGTTGCAGTCTAGGCAGGGGGTATCAGGCTAATTAAAGCAAGCATTTGTCAAAGATTAGGCCTTAAACAGAAAAGGTCATCTGAGCACCAGAGCGCACTGTTTCGCTGCTGTGCTCTTAGGGCAGTCTAAACCTTTCCAAGCTAAATGGTAAAGATGCTATTTGCAAGAGGTGGGGGAGGGGATCCAGATCCCGACCAGTGGTAAGACTGACACACGGGTCATTGGTTCTTTACTGTCCATTACACATGCTGGTCAAATCTGGCAATCGGTGTCATTTAGGGATGAAAAATAAGTGCTCGAACAAGATCAATAGATGCAGCCGTCTGTAACAGCTGTGATTAATTGACTGTCACCAATTAATGACTGGCCTGTTGCAAAGCAATGCAATCTTAGAGGGACAATGGGACATGTTGAAAATGTGTTTTTCTTTAATTTCAGTCTGTTATTGGTTATTCCAGAGTGAGTTTTCCAGTAACAAATTCATGAACCACTTCAGTTACAATTTGCAGGTTTACTATGGCACAGTAGAAAGTGCATCTTGCATGGCAGGTGCTCTTTGAAGTCATTTGTGATATTGAGACGAATATGGACTTGAATGAGAGCTCGTGCTGCCGTTTTTTTTTAGTTCAATCAGAAAAGGTTACTAAAAATATTGGAATATTTCCTTGTTTGTATATACCTGCTGTTTGAAGTCTGTATAATAAATTCTCATTTTACAGTGGTAATAAAAAGTAACATTAAATAATGTTATGCAAACTGATACTACATTTAGCTCAGCTTATTTAACTTAATCATTTTAATCATGTACCTTCACTCCAAATGCTGTCATAAAACCAATAGTGCTATGAAAAATGAGTGAGAACAAGTGGTGGTCTGTGATGCATTTAATATTCCATTGAAAACAACCAAACAAGTACCGGTGATGTTTTCAAACTGGCATCAGTGTACAAGCTTTTTTGCAGCCAGTCGATTCTAATCATATTAGATCCTGAGAAGATGTCCTGGTTTGAGATACAATGAAGCACAGGACATGTTGGTTTAGATATGAGTAATGGCTCTGGAGGGCTAAACTGTGGTGGAGATGTAATTTAAAATATTTGTAGTGGAAATTATGCTAATATTAGATCACTCTGTATCATTATTTATAAAATAGATCGTTTACCTGAGATGAAGGCTTGCTAAATATTACATTGCAATCTTCATTATGGGCAGGCTTGAAATGAATGAATGAATGTGCTGTTGGTGGCATCTAAGTAAGGAATTGTCATTTTGCAGTAATTTGATATTGAAATAAAAAATAATAATTTTGCAGTAATTTATTATTTTGAGAAAAATACAAAAACATTATATTCTTAGGTATTGGGAGCACATTGACCTATTAGCAACCTAGTTTTCTAGTGATACCAACTCAGTAAGTCCCTGTCTGCTTTAAGTTTTGTCAGAACTTTACTGTGTAAATAATACAGAGTTTACTCGAAAAACAGCTATATTTGTTTACAAGCTAATTTTAACCCAAATAGAAAGTATCTGTATGATGCTGTATATCTGCGAGTATACAATTTAGTTATATTTACCACATTAAACTTTTGGAAACTCTTTTTCCGAGTTTCATTATTTTTAACATTTATTTTCCAGTATAATCTATGAAATGCAAATCACACCCCAATTTCAGAATTCCTCTGGATGACTGCTGGTGGCTTTATAGACTGTTATGGGGAAAATAGCTGTCTTGCCCATCAAACCCATGAGTTGACTTTTGCTCTGGATGCATATAAAATGATGTACAAATGTCAGTTCCCACCTTTAATATTCATTAACATAAAATCTGTCAATTGTGAATTAACATTTTAATTACTTGGGGTGAGTCATCAACTGGCCACATGTCATATATGGTCTGGAATAAATTGTTGTTGATATCAGCTATTTGAAAGTGTTGGAACATTAAAATCAGTTGAAGATGGTAAATTTAAACTTCTATGTTATTGCTCGATACTGAACATAACAAAAACCTAAACTTTACGGACAAATAGACAACAGATACTTTTCTCACCTAAAACCTATGGACATACAATATATTATTCATTCTTTGCTTTATTCGTCACAGAATGGATGGAGCATTGGGCTGATTTCATACATCTAAGCTATTGTTATGGGGAAAAAGTGAGAAGCCGACTAATTTTTAGAATGTTTTTTTAAAACTATTTCAAATTAGCCTACATTTACGATCATGTGAATCATACACATTCCTTAAGTTAGTTAATAGTTTTCTCAATTGTTTTGTTATTTCTTGTCAGAAACAGAAAATCACCATGGCCAGAAAGAAATGCTAAGAACGTGTTGCAACCAATATTCATCATGCTTCTTACCCTTATTTCTTGAATCTTTTCTTTCCTAAGTTATCTGCTTCCTCATGGCTTAGCCTTCTTTTGTACCTGATCTTTATGACTTCCATTTTCTATTTCTGTTTCTTTGGACAGTCATGCTTCATGACTTCCCACACTTTTCCACAGGTTCTGCCGCTGCACATCCCATGCTGCATTTAAGTTTTAAACGTTTGCGAAGTACAGCCTTTTAGGCCTTTTTGGCTTTCCGTAGATCTGAGACTCGGCGCGCTGCGCAGCGGGGACTGGTGGGAAAGTTTGTGTGTGTGTGTTTGTGCGCTGTATTCCTTCAAAAAGCATGGCTCTTAACTTTCAGACATCCACTCTTTATCTGACTTTGCCGATTTCATGCCAGATATGTCTCGGAAAGGTAACGTTAACTGCTGTTTCGTTTTTAAATCGTTAAAGTACGTCAGCCGCTAAACAAAGATGATGTGTTTACACGAGATAAACTGCTGCCTTAGCAACCTTAACGTTGTTACGTTACCAGTTTACCGTAACAAGACGTTTATGAAGCGGACGTTAGTTACCGTAACTAACTTAAACTTGGTTGTCTGGCGTTAATGTAACTTATTGCAAAAGTTAACCAAGAATCCGCTCGTTATCTCTGTCTGTGCAGGTAAGGCAGCCGGTCATTTGTGCCAACCACCACGTGTTCTGTTCCTCCTGCATGGAAATGTGGTTAAAGAAAGCTAGCCAATGTCCCACCTGCAGAGTCCCCATCACAGCAGAGAACCCCTGCAGGGAAATCATCGGTGAGTAGCTCCATACCTACAAACGAAGGGGAAACAGACAAGGAAGTAGAGGAGGTAGCATCTGCAGAATGTCACAGTTGAGTCATCGTGACATCATGTTAAATAAGGCATGCTGTTAAAGTTGCAGTCAAGTTCAGGCAGTTACAATGTTCGTTTTATCAATAGCGCAATCAACAAAAAAATACAGTTTTTGGATTATGAGTGAAATTAACTGCTATTGCTTTTCACCCATTTGACAGCGGGTTGGACCATTATATCCACATACTTCATAGGAAGTTGTAGACTGTATCATTTCAGTGTAGTAAACTTCAGATTCATGTTAGGCCAGTAAAACTGGTTTGCTTGTTCCACCAAACCAAACAGTGTATGTGTGTGTGTGTGTGTGTATATATATATATATATATATATATATATATATATATATATATATATATATATATATATATATTATGAGTTAATCAAGAAACTAAATCTATGAGCTAGTATAAAACGCCTTGTTGATCCCAGTTTGTGAATACAAGTTGAAATGTAATCTTGTGGGTCTGGTGACTGCACATAGCACCCCAGAAGTGCTCTCTTTGCACACTTTCCTATCTATTGTACCTACCTATTGTATTGGTATCTTGCTGGCAAACAATATGCAACATAGAGCTGCTGGAAGACACATTTTTCACTTTTAGACTCAGGCAAGCTGTTTTTATCTGCTATAGTTTTTGTGCTAAGGTAGGCTAAAGATATCCTGGCCCCAATTACTGTGCTGAATGGAGAATATGTTATATACAATTAATTGATATTCTAATATTAATTACTTAAGTGAAGGCTACAAGGACAGGCCTTAAATATTTAATAAATACTACCACAACTCTCTGAGAGTCTGAGATACGTTTACTTTTAGTTTAAAAGGCAGCACCTCAGCCTTTCATAGTTATGTTTTTGGGTAGCAGCTCTATATTAACATAACTAATGCATTGTTGCATCTTCATCAAAGCTGAGTGACTTGGTAATATTACTTTAATACGTGTTTTGTTGTCAAGTCTGTTTATCTGTTACTTTAATCATGTAATTCTGTTATAGGAGGCACAAATGATCACAATGATAGTCCTTCCATGAGGAAATGTCTCAGAAAAACCAGAGGAGAACTGCTCTTGCGGGAGTATGAGGTACGGGTGTATCATGCTATGTATTTCACAGCAATAACAAGCAGGTTGATGCTCTTGAGCAGACTTTATCGAAGGGTTTATCACCACAAAAACGCAAGCATAGACAATGAGGGGAGTTTCAATTGCAGCAGGCACCATCCACTGATGCAGGTAGATTCTATGAAAACAATTCATTATTATTTCAGATTACAACACAGTGTCCAGTTTTTAGGTTTGCCTAAAAGGAAAAACAATGTTGTAATAGTAGCAGCGCTAACTTTCCAACACTGATGACACGGGGATGCCTTTATTGTTAAAACCTATTTGAAGTTTCACACTCTTCTCTCTAACAGGAGGAATTTGAAGGGCTCATCAGAGAAAACGAGGAGCTGAAAACAAAAAATCAAAGTCTGGAGTCACAACTGAAGATTGCTTTGGATCCCTGCAGCATTAATACACTGCAAACAGATGACAAAAAAGTTGACCCCTTTGTCCTGGAAGAATGGACCAACAAGCTGCGCGCTGCCACCGATGTTTGTGATAAAGTAAAGCAGGACATGGATAAGCTAAAGGAGGTACGTAACCTATAGTAATCAATAAATTGTATTGACATCAACTATATTGATCGTATATTGATAACAGGTGTTTGCCATTCTGATTCATCATATGATATGAAGGAATGAGGCAGACATTGACATTACCATCTTTCAATAGGAACAGTGATGAAGATAAGCTTACATGATGCTTCCGTCTGTGACATAAATACTATGCTTGATTGAGTTTTGTTGCTACCTTTGTGGAATCCTTTGTAACATTCGGCAAATGTGTTACTTTACCATCCTTAGGCAAATAAGGCATTACGATCTCAAAATGTTGACCTTGTACAAGAGAATATGAGATTGAAAACAGAGGTGGCGAGCAGATCTCCTCAGAAGTAAGTATCTTTCTTTCTTTCGTTTTTAACTCGCATTCGGTTAGAAAGGGACAAATGCGTCTAAGTCAAT
The DNA here is from genome assembly GCF_008315115.2 of Sander lucioperca. Classification (NCBI taxonomy): domain Eukaryota; kingdom Metazoa; phylum Chordata; class Actinopteri; order Perciformes; family Percidae; genus Sander; species Sander lucioperca. The sequence goes on from NC_050175.1 coordinate 30,131,530, forward strand.
GTCATGTCAACAGTACAGACAACATTAACTGTGAGAGATAGTTGTAGTTGCACATTTTAGCCATTGGGAGCAGTGAGGTAATTCTGTTTCAATTCAAGTTGGAGGCAGTAACTCGCCGCTAAGGTCAGTAATTCCTGTTTGATTTGCTCAGCCCTTTCTATGTCAAATCAAAAATGGTCATAGGCCATTTTCTAAATTGATGTTTCAAAAGACAAAGTTAAAGAAAAAAAAAAAGAAGCTAGAATTTGAAGTAGAGCGAGACCTCCTCCTGCAGCTCTCCCTCTCCCATCAGGCTTCATACAGTAACATTTACGAGTACTAACCATTCCTTTCACCCTGATGGCATGCCGTTATATAGCAGCATGAGAATGACTGTCCTGTTTTCTTTGTAAAGCCCTTTGAGATGACATACTGTACTGTGAGGCTCTAGTTAGCTACAGAAACAAAACTTGAATTAGCCGCAGCCCCGAGCTAGGGTTAGCAGAACGCTAAACTACCGGCTCATCTACAGCACAAAGCTTCCTATCACGCTGCCTCCGACGTGTCCTCGTTTGGATGGCAGCAGTAGACAGAGCCGCGGCTTCAGCCTCTGGTCCACGTAGCAGGCTAATGCTGCCATCCGAACAAGGAGACGCCAGAGCCGGTGTGAGAGGAAACATTAACAGACAAACGAGCATGTGCTAGGCTAAAGGCTAACCCCAGCAGACTGACTCTCTCTCTCACATAACGAAAACTAGGTGGGGAAAAACATCGTCGTTAACTGAATTGAAAATAAAAACGAGGCATTACAAAAAAACGATAACTAAACTAAAACTGTAATGTCTGTATGCAAAACTAACAAGTAAATGTCCTTAGTTTTCGTCTTGGTCGACGTCTTTCATAGAGCAAATAACGTTATATCTCTCTGACCATGACATTTCTTGTAGACGTGTATAGTTTCCGACTGGGAACCCAGAAATTCCGACATTCCATGTGAAATTGAACACAACATGTCCGTGCCCCTCGCCTGGCATCATGGCGGTACCGAAAGTCGGAAGAAAGCGGCACCTATTTGATTATGACTGTGTCGGATAAAAGCAAGTGCCTTGCAGTGGAAGGTGGTAAAATATGTGGACAATTTATTACAGGAAAAAATCCCATGAATTTGAAAATACATTTGAGAAGCGCACACAAGCTAGGAGGCTAACCTAGCTTACCTTAACAAGGTAAAGGAGAAAGCAAAGACCCCTTTCCCCGAAACAGAAGCTAACCCCGGTAACGTTACGGGCATGGATGTATGGATACAGGGCCAGGCAGCATGACAGAGACAACAGCAGGACAGAGAACACTACAGGAGGGCTTTCACCGGCGACCCGATAGCTGCTGGTTAGTAAATACGCAGGAACACCAAAAGTGGGAGGAAGCGTGGGTTAATATGTGGATTGATACTGGGATGTCTACACAACTGTGTGAGTCGATTGACTTCAAAAAGTTCGCCACTTTACTCGAACCAAAGTTCAAAACACCTGTTCATATATTTCTTCTTTAGTCTGTTGGCTATATAGGTTTTTTTCCTGGAACACGTCACTTACACATTTTGCACTTACTGCGGCATCTTGTGTAGACTGTTAACATATTTATTATGACCATATGTAGGCTACATTGTATGTACTGGTCTTATTATTGAATACATTGTGAATACATATTTCTAAAATTGTATGATGTTTTTGTTGAGTTATTATTAAATGATACTTTTTCTGACCTTTTTGAATCCCCCGACAAATAACCTATATTACAAAAAAAGACTAAAACTAATAAAAACTAAACTAAAACTAAGCATTTTCAAAAAAATAAAAACTAAACTAAACTAGCAAACCCGCTTTAAAAACTAATTAAAACTAAACTGAATTTGAAAACAAAAAGTCAAAACGAAATAAAAATAAAAACTAATGAAAAATGCTAAACTATAATAACCTTGTTCAAAACATGCCTGTTTGGAACGGCCAGATTGCTTGGCCTGTGGTATTGCTGCTTGTAGCTTCCTCCAGAACAATAATGTACCCCGAAATTACTTACAGAAGGACCCCAAAGCACTTAATAACCACATATATATATATATATATATATACTACATACTACCGACTTACGGTTTACTTCTATTTCAGAGGAAAACCTTGTACTACTATGTTGCAGATTCAGATTTGAATCACAAAATGTGAAGTAATCAGACATTTGCCTCATGGCGGTGTGTCATGCGCCCGTTATGAGAGCCAATCAGCAAAAATCTGCATTAATCAACCACCGGAGTTTTTGTCTTAACTACATTTTAGTGTCGTCTTTTTCGTGAACGATATTGCATGTTGATATCGCCACACTCAGCGTTTAATGACAGGGGTGCTGTCTCGTCCTTGTTATCGTTAATGAGTTAACACTTGAGCAGAGGTATTCATTTTCAAACCGGCTTAACGTTAAAGTATGGATTTAATTAGTGGAGTATTTTGCCGACAGTAATGTTATTAGTGTTATAAGTTGGCACACTTACACAACCTAGTCTGAGTGAGATGAAGGAAGAGAGCTCCGAGATAACGTTATCTTCTGCCGTCCGCTTAGAAGTGGTGAATTTACAGCTCACAGCAATTAATATACGATAAAGTTTCTGGCTTTTGTTCTAGTGTCGGCAAAAAATAGCTTTTTAGTGAGTTTCCTCTTGGCTAAATGCTCTGAGTGAATTTAAGCTGGGCTTTTATTATGAAAGGGTAGACATGGAAGAGCCAGTGTTATGGCAGCACTTTTCCCCCCTCAGCCTTCATTGTGCGATCGTTTAGTTTTATTCAGTTTATTAATATCCAATATCCAACGCTGTCCAAACAGCTCCAAATGTCAAACCCCAAGTTCATTGGGTTCCCAGGAAGCCAAATGTGAAGTAGATTGGACCAACGGTTCTTGAGTTATCTGAAAAAAAAACACACAGTGGGTCCTTGATTTATAGTTAGATATCTTGGTTTTACTTTCTTTTCAATTGCACAAGGTACATTTGCATGGTCAAGCGCATGACAATTGAAAACAATTGTGTCACTCAGCTAAATGTTATTTGGCTTTTCTGTCATGATAACCCTTGAACAATTTAAAGAAAAACTGATCTGTCCCCAGGTTTGGTCGTTACACAGTGGCAGCACTGGAAGCTAAAATCCAGCAGCACGAGCGTGATGTGGACCACTTAAAAAGGGCTCTGGAGCGCAGCGACCAGTACATCGAAGACCTGGAGTCTCGGGTCAGAAAGTCCGAGAAGAGACGTCTTGATGGGCAGGAAGCATGCTGGAATAGCGAGGCCGAGGCAGCAGCTCCCACACAGCCACACAAAATCGACATGATGATGAGAAGCTTGAGTGACAATGAGAGGGAGTCAATCTGCAGCAATCCAGTGGCAGTAGGTCGGACATTTTCTAGACATCACAGTTTGATGTTCATGCCGTCTGCAGATCACAAAGAGTCTAAGAAGAATCTGACGGGTGACCAGAAAACCAAAGACTTGGAAAGCACCTCCTCTGACCTTTTGCCCACCACTCCGTCCTCTGCCTTCCGGTCCCTGACTCTGAGAAGCCCTGGCGTCCGTGAAAAGAAAGTTGCATTTAAACCTGCGTCTTATCTGAGGAGGCTTGATTTTGAAGACTTTCCTAGTCCTGGCAAAAGTAGCAGCACCATGGAGAACCAATTCAGCAGCCTCGACAAATTCCCCAACGACTTGCCTCCAGTTACTGACGTGGAACCCTCAAAGTCTGTCTTCTGGGGTGGTTGGCAGAGATCTAAATCTAGTGACGAGTCATGTCCAGGTCCAAGTAAAGAAATCTCAGTTAAAGAAGATGACGATGTAGATGATGACGAGCCTGGTGGTTTCCAGATTTCCAGCGAGGCTTCCATGGATGCAGCTTACATGGACAAAATCTCCGAGTTGGACTCCATGATGTTGGATGGAGAGAGCACCAGTAGCCGGGGATCACAGCTCTCCCTGGCTTCCTCCCCTCCCGCAGACTTGGACAACACCCTCGTCCCAGAATCACAAACCTGCCGTGATGGCCCGTCAAGCCGTGGTTGCGAACCTGTTATACAGTGTGACCAGAAGAACCCCCCACCACGTGTCAACGTGGGTGGCACCTTGAATGAGAAAGAGGCTCCAAACGGCTCTGCAGAGGAAGGTTTTGCTGCACTGGTGTCAGATAGGGAGAGCGGTGCCAATGTCCCTGACTGTGCAGGGCACGAAGGGCCCTCTCAGACTGATGAACTGTCTTTTGACTTGCTGTTTGATTCACTGGAAGAGAATAAGGCCGGTCCTTCTGGCTCTCTCAGTCCTGCAAGCCAAGACCATGATCATGTAAACCTTTCCTCCTCCCCCATCTGCACTGGTAAACCTGTGAACACAACAAGAGACAGACACACACTGAACATCAGCCAGCCGACAAAGAGGAAGTCTCACAGTCCCTTTAACACAAGCAGTCCCACAAAACTTTCAAAGCTCATGTGAAGGTTGTCCAAACGGAACCTGTGTGTTGTCACTGTACCGTGCGCTGTAGTATGTTTTGTTCAGGTTTCACAACCACACGTGGGTGGAAACATTAACTCAATTTTGCGTCAGAATAAATTTGTGAGTGTGATCCTCCAGTGTAAGTTATTGTAATTTTGTCTGTTATATTGTATGAATTTAAGACAAAATATGACAGCTTTGTCAGATAGTTGTTTTTTTTTTTTGTGTAGTATACTTGTAGGTCTCAGTGGCAGTTAAATGCTTTTAAAGCCAGCCTTTACAGTCTGAAATTCTGTCTGTTGTAATCTGACAAACACTTCTGTGCTGTTCTTTGTCATACTGTAGTGCACCAGTTTTAGTGCCAAGACATTTTCATACTTTCAGCCTACTTGTATGTGTTTGTCATTTCAAGTTATTCAGTAAACATGGTCCTCGTGGTAATCTTTTTATGACATGCAATACTGAAGACAGATGAACACAACTATCATGAAAAACTGATATTTTGAAATACATTTTGCAATGCAAGAGTGTTAAGAAAATAAAATAGTTACGCAAGGAGAAACAATGTATGAAACTTTTCTTTTGTGTTTCTTTGCATTATCATGGGCTACCATAGTGGTGTGCATTTTGTGGGGAATTTTTCCATATTGGGCTTTCTAGTGGAATTCGGGATTAATATTTAGTGGACATTGTCTTATTTCTCTCTTTGTGCTATTTTTCCCACATAATTTGCATTACATTAAATGGTAATTATTAATCTGCTACCATAAAAAGTAAAAAAAACTCATAGCTTGTTCATGCTGATAAATGCATGTTGTAGCCTATAACGACACACAAAGACCTCACGCACAGTAATTCTATTGTAGCAGAAAGCACCTTATTTATTATGCAAATTTAACGATATCATGTATATTTCACATACCTCTAATCGCTGCATGAAATTTTAATTGGGTAACCGTTGTGGTTTGAATAAATGAAGTGTTAACTCATTGGGATTAATTCATTTAGGTAAAGACTGTGTACAAGGTTACGCTGATGTATTAAATCAATTTGTTTAGTGCTCATCTGGCGATGATGGGCTTTAATGATGAGGCGGCGGTCTCATTACTTCTTAAGGGTTAAGATGAGAGACAGTGGGCCAAGAACAGAGCCCTACACATTTAAATGTTGTGAAAAGCTAGTCAATAAAATACACAATACATTATAATATTGCTTTCACTCATGACACAATATTGAATGATTAGCCTACTCATATTTTTTCATCTTCCCCACCTATAATTCTATATTTAAACAACTTCCTGAAATCAGATAGATAAAGCCCAGTATTAAGTATATGGCAGCGAAAATAATCAGCGTTAAGTCAATGGTTTCCACCTCCAAGGAAAGAATAAGGCCTAACGGCATTGGGACCTGCGCAGTTCGGTGGCTGGAGTGGAGTGGAGTGAGCCCTTAAAAACGCAGGCGTCTAGTCTCCAGATGTTACAGCCTGCCCTGCAGTTTTTTATCTGTCAGCCTGTTCACTTTTTCTGGCAGTTTGTGTCTCGCGAGAGCAGCCGAGCACGGGCTTGACGAGATCTGAGGCGCTCAGGTGTAAGAGCCTCTCTCATCCCCAGCAGTGGGAAACAGTAGACAGATAAGTGCGTCTGAGAGACTGCAGGCATCTCTGTGATCTCCGGGCTCAAGGCTGCACTCGGCGCACTACACGGCGAACTACACTGCATCATTACTGGATAGGCAAAGGATCACTGTGTATCTATGACTATTTTCCTGCTCTTGTAGCAGTTTTCCCCCCTTTCTTCCCGTGCACTTTAATTGGAGAAGCTCGCCAAGATGATGTCCATGAACAGCAAACAGCCGCACTTCGCAATGCATCCCTCTTTACCCGAGCACAAGTACACCACTTTGCATTCCAGCTCGGAAGCTATAAGGAGAGCCTGTCTACAAACTCCACAGGTAAATTATACCCAAAAAACTTTGACTTTTTCTTTTCGTGCCTAGGCTGCATGTAACGCTGAACGCTGTTTGTGCGTAATAACAAGGGGTGCTCCAAGGCACATTCAGCCAAGACGCGCACTTAATGTTTTTTTCATGTATTCCGCGGCAATCACTCGGAATAGTCTTCTTTTTGAAAGCATGCTTACGCAAATCCTGGTTTTAGCCTAGTGTTTTTGTATTAATTTGTATGACTTGCCGCTTAGGAAGAATACTCCGGCTGTGTTTTGTGTCGCCAAATGTCCCGACTGACGGATACATTTATTTATGTTTTTTGTTTCCTTTTTCTTTTCTCTGACGTCTTCATTTTTTCTCCGTGTCTTTCCCCATTTCTTACCCATTTCGCACCCCTTCATTCTCCCCTCCTCTTAATTTGAATTGTCGCCCTTGCAGCTACAAAATAACATATTTGCGAGTCTGGATGAGACCCTGCTGGCCCGGGCTGAGGCTTTGGCGGCCGTGGACATCGCCGTGTCCCAGGGCAAGACGCACCCGTTCAAGCCCGACGCCACCTACCACACGATGAGCACGGTGCCATGCTCGTCGACATCCACTGTGCCACTGGCCCACCACCACCATCACCATCACCACCACCACCATCAGAACCTGGAGCCACAGGATATCATGGACCACATCACTTCGCCGTCCCTCGCTCTGATGTCCGGTGCGCACGACGGGTCCGGTGGAGGAGGCGGCGGCGGCGGCGGAGGTGGCGGCGGAGGGCTCATCTCCACCTCCTCTGCCCACCCGCACTCTCACATGCACGGCTTGAGTCACCTCTCCCACCAGGCTATGAGCATGAACTCGCCTCTCACCCACCACGGGCTCTTACCGGGCCATCACGGGGGGAGCCAAGTCGGCCCAGGACTCACTAACAACGGACTCTCCTCCATCAATGACTCAGACACAGACCCAAGGGAGCTGGAGGCTTTCGCGGAGCGCTTCAAGCAGCGGAGGATCAAGCTGGGGGTGACCCAGGCGGACGTGGGAGGCGCACTGGCTAATCTCAAAATCCCCGGCGTGGGATCACTGAGCCAAAGTACAATTTGTCGATTCGAGTCGTTAACTCTCTCCCACAACAACATGATTGCGCTCAAACCTATCCTCCAGGCCTGGCTAGAGGAGGCCGAGGGGGCCCAGAGGGAGAAAATGAGCAAACCTGACATTTTCAACGGAGGGGAAAAGAAACGCAAGAGGACCTCGATAGCGGCCCCAGAAAAGAGGTCTTTGGAGGCTTACTTCGCCGTACAGCCTCGGCCGTCGTCCGAGAAAATCGCAGCTATAGCGGAAAAGTTGGACCTGAAAAAAAATGTGGTGCGAGTGTGGTTTTGTAACCAAAGACAGAAGCAGAAGAGGTTGAAATTTTCCGCTGCTCACTGATGGGCAAAGAAAAGAAAAACAAAAAAGTTGTGGGACCGAATTTGGGGACCAAGGGACACTAAGACACCATTTTCAGTCTTTTGTCTCCAGCGATTTTACACGTTGGTGCACAATGGGCTTTAGATAGGCCTACCCATTTTATGAGGCTTCATATATCTTGTTTATTTTCACGTTATCGGTGAATGTGAAGTATGCAAATAACAGATTACACAAGTTTCGCTCAGTTGTTACGAGGGGAAAAGTTTAGCGACGTCGACATTGCCTTTTAAAAACATGTGGAAGGAGGTAATTTGCTTGATACTATAGCGAGTTATTTTCTCCTGATAGGCCTATTATTTGAAGTATAGCCATTTACGAATTACCTCATTGATTGTTGAACTGTGTTTTTGGTTTGATTTTTGTCGTTGTTGGTATAGAATATTTCATGAATCTGTTCATTTATTCATGTGTTCATTTATTCTTATTTGGAGGCTGCTATGAACTCAAGTTTAGTTGCAAACGTTTATGGCTATAACGAAAACATTGTTTAGGCCTGCATGGAATCCTAATTCACGGGCGGTAATTTAGGCTGTCACATCTAGAGATATATTTATTTTGAATTTGCACAAAAGACCCTTTAGGTTTATAGATCGGTGATGTCGAAATGTTTTTTTGTATATACAGACATCACTTTGTCACGTATCAGAGGTGAGCTCCAGTGTTTTGGAAATACATGATAGGGTATATTGACACCATTGGCATCACAAGGAGGAGTTTCAAACAGATCCAGAGAGCACGAAATCCTTGTCTGCTTCATCAAGGAGATATCACCATGAAAACAAAACAAGTTTTCTTTCATGTGTTTTGGTTTGCAGTGCAAACACTCTATGCATTGGAAAAAAGAATCACTGCGTACAGTAGAGCTGTCTACTGATAGACCTTCTTTTGTGGATGGTGTAAGTCACTGTTTAAATGCCTGTTTTCATATCAAGATCACCACGTTGTTTGTCGTGTTAATTGTTACGGAAACGTTGTGTAAGTAATATATTTTACTTTGTGCACAAGTATGTTTACAAAACTGCGGCGACATGTGCATCATGGAAAATGTCCCACTGTCTCCTTCCCTCTCTCACAACTTCTCTCTACTCTCTTCTGTTGTTCTCTTTACTTTCATTGGTACTATTCATCCTGTAAGCCAAATTCAACAGGGAGGTGTGTTCCAGCAATCTTCTAATAAATTGAAGAAAGAAATCGATGTTTTTTCTGGTTGTGATTGGGCCCACACTGAACATACTTATTACGGTCTTAATCGGAATATTGGTGAAATGGTTTAACGTATTACTGTGGCCACAGCTTAATATAAATGATGACGTTATTTTATTTTAGATGTCAGTTTTGTAATGATTTTAAATGTCTTAATTTTACAGTTTTCTCTTGCATTTTTACACTGGAGATAAAATGTTCATCAATCGAACAAATTCTTGGATGTCTTCAAAGTTTGTCTGATTTATGGTTGGGTAAAAATGGCCCATTTGGGAGCATGAAGCCTATGCAAATCTTATCTAGGCCATTAACACATTGTAAAACTGAAACTGATTTTCGCTTCTTGTTTAAAAAAAAAAAAAAGTAGATAATCAACAATATGTATAATAATAATAATAATAATAATAATAATAATAATAATAATAATAATAATAATAATAATTACAACAATAATAATAGGCTTATAATAATAAAATACCTTACGTGTAAGTAAATAAGTGTTTGGAAATGTAAGGAATGTTACATTTTCAAATGGCACAACAGACCAAGTTAATTGATCTAATAACTATAATTATAACCAGTGATTAAACTAGGGCATTGGTATGTTGTTGTTTTAGTTTCCCATCTATTTGACTATTTGCACCTATAATGGCCTTAATTACAGCAGAATAGGCTGTTAAAAGAAACATTGATTTGTATGTCTGGAATTCTTAACTAAGATGAAGTTACCGCTTGTTGCTGTGTTAAAACAGGCATGACAATCAACATTTAATGAAGTTTCACAACAGACAGAGAGAGAGAGAGCGAGAGCGAGAGCGAGAGCGAGAGCGAGAGCGAGAGAGAGAGAGAGAGCAGAAATTAAATTAAAGTAGAAAGGTGTGTAACCTTCACCCTACTCTAAATATTTCTATTCACCCAATACTTTAAATATTTTTTGGTGGGCTTCAGTTTCCGCTGCATTTAAACGAATTTTTAAATGCAGATAATGCAATATTAATCGCGATTTGCTGATATAAAATGCAATATTTTTAGACAGCTATCGGGGGTTTCAGGGGAGGCAGGCGGATGAAGGAAGCAGCTGTTTAACAGCACAGAAAGCTGCTCCTTATTGCTTTTCTTTAGCTTTTGGCTACATGGACAGAGGAGTGAGCGATTCCTTGACGTGAGTAAAATATTTTTAGTCTTATTTCTTTGTTAATCTTCAAACACACTGAATTGCCTCGCTCTAGTCTTTAAAGTTTGTAAGAAATAATGCCAAACGTTTATGACTGTAATGTAAATGTTATAAGAAGGAAATTGTGAAAAAAAAAAAACAGCTTTTTTATTTAGCTCTAACAAAAACGGACTTTTTTTAACGTGAAAACTCCACAAAAGAGTTCTTGATTTAGGTTATTAACATCGCAAATCCTAAATGAATTCGGACTTTTTGATGTGTTGGACGCATTCACACAGCTAAGGCAGCATTTTCAGCTTGTATCCCTGTGTGTAACTTACATGCACATACATACACAGCTACATGTAGGCTACATGTACTGTCTGTCTGTCTGTCTGTCTGTCTGTCTGTCTGTCTGTCTGTCTGTCCGTCCGTCCGTCCATCTATCTATCTATCTATCTATCTATCTATCTATCTATCTATCTATCTATCTATCTATCTATCTATCTATCTATCTATCTATCTATAATCTGTTCAAAGTTTACCCATCTAACACAACCTACCGAGAGTAACACAACACCGCTGGCACTGAACACACTCCACGCGCGGCACCACACGCGCCACATGGCAATAATTTCAGCACCACGAACAGCTCCGTTGGCGGATTGAAGAGTAATGCATTATTGAAAGCCTATATCAAACAGCTCTGGGGTGCTGTCTATCTGCACAAGGGCTCTGGATGAAGTCGGACTGTCTGCCTGCACAATAGCCTCTAATATGTTAATGGCCGTAGGGGATGCTTGAGGTGCCGTCCCCAGCTGCCTCGCCTACCATATGTCAGCCCGTTACGACAGAGTCCTCTATTAATCAGGTGGATATTTCATCAGTAACTTCACCGATATCATAACCCTTAAAGCTCTATCAATAGTGGGCCGCAGCATCGCCTGATCGTAGGTCTTGTAATTGCCTGGGCCTGAAAGGGCCTTCTCCCTACATCATGTCTACATCATTTAAGTCTTTTAGGGCCTTCCCCCTCCACACCTCCTCTCGTCCTATCCCATGATGCTTTAGGTGCCCTCCCTATCTAAGTCTTATGACAATGAAAACGACCCGAAATTCCAGATTGATCACATAAAAACAAAAACGTTTGCTCTAACAATTAGTTTTAATGTATTTTTTTGTATTGTTATCAGTATCATTAATGTTATTATGAGTATTATTATTATTATTGTTATTATTAGTTACTATCAGGCTATTGTGTAACAATGTTTGCGATCCTATCTCGCCAGCATTAATCACCTCTTCTACTTTCTTCTTCGTAGCCTTGCATAGGCCGCGATGGATTAATCACTGAGGCTACCAAAAGATCTCATAACTTAATTCCTTCAGGCTACTAGTCGGGGGAGTAATTAATCTATACCGTGGATGTAAATAAAAGGAAATTGGATTCCTGACAGACGAGATGAGAGAGTCTCTGACACCACGTCGCCAAATAATGATTTTACCGCACGTTATCGTTACGCAGGCGCTTAGATTTACGAGCGCACGACTTTTTACTATAGCTCTGAGCGGAAAGGAGTGGGCCTACCATAATCGCAGCTGTTAGGCGCCCAGGTTAAGATGGATTAGATCATTATAATTACAACACTACATGCTAAAATAAAAAATAAAAAAACAGAGAGCGCATATACTGCGTTGGTTTTTGAGATTGTTCAACTTATGCAGTAGCCAATATTTTAAAACAAAAAAGAGTCCCCATCGAGTGGCTCCGTTGATCTAACAATGCGCAGGAAGGTTGGCCTTTGGACGGAAATGTCAAACGCTGGATGTGGATGGGTAGATCCCCCAGATCTGTACTCATTTCCCACTTATATTTGCTCAGTAATCCGCTGTGGCAGCCCTCCATCGCCCGGGACTCGGTTTGAGAGGCGATGCTGTTGACACAGGGGTATATTTCAATCACAGAGGGTTCAGAGTCAGACGAACAACTTATTTGTCTAATAAATCCGTCATTTAGTAAGAAAAATATTTGATCTTGAGGGGCTGACCTCTTGCCATGTAGCTACTGGCAGATAAATGATGAAATGGGTATGTATGCTTCACGGATATGCAGGTAGCCTGCATACCCAAAAGCACAATTTAGATTCCTATTTGTATGGAGCACGCACACAACAAACAGATCAAAGTCTGCCGGCACACACCTTCTTATCGTAGCATTTGTTAACAAAAAAGCTAAAGCAGGAAGACACCACAAGTTTTCTGTAGTCTAGAGGAGAAATGGAGGATGGAACAATTCAGATGTCCAAAACGTGACTATGACAATATTATTTAGAATTTTAAAAACATCATTCTTTGGAGATAGTGAAGATTCACCTCTGTGTCATTATTTCACTTGGATCCTGTGGTTGTAGTTTTAAAATGAAGATCATTAAAACAGACTGCCCGCACCATTAAGAGTCAGTCCTTTGACAAATACGGTTTAACACAGGATGGAGGAAGTTGAAATCCAATGGCCAAGCAGCTTGGACGGACAGAACCACACACATTGCCTTTGGAAACAAACTAAACGAGAAGGCCAATGATAGCAGCTTTAATTAGAGTAGGCTACAATATCATCCAAATAAGTTGTCCAGCTGAGTCTACAATGCCAAATTGACATTTTGGTACTTTACAGTATTTCATGACAACAGCCCTGCACAGTCTATCCAATAGTCACTGTAGTGTGCCACTTAAAGTTGTGACATCAAAACCCTCAATAAAGCTGTTCATTACCCTTCAACTATCCAAGTTCGCCATCTGTTGCAGTTTCTCTTTAACTTATTTTGTATGCAATCCAGGATGTAGCGCCAAACTTTTAAATAATTTGCAGGTTACTGCAATTTTTTGTTAACTGCTCCATATTTCTCAGAGAGTTCAGTATTAATTTCACTGTCACTTTCTGAACACAAATTAACACACATCTGAAAGCCATCGCACTGTCCCTCTGCAGCTTTATTTTGATCACCGTGCATGACTTAAACACTTACTTCTCACTCTAGCTGAGCTTTATAGGCCATCAGTCACCATCCATGTGCCAACCAGAGCTTGCAATGGTTGATTTAACCAATTAAGCACAGCTTCAACCAGAGAGAATGTCTAACGAGTGAAATGAGCTGCTGTTAGGTTTAACTGGAGCAACAAAAAAAACTGCATACATGACTCCTAATGTGACTGCAGAGCCCTGAAATCACTCAGAGGATGTGCTGTGATTGGCAGCTGTTTGTGTTTGATGCCTTAATCTTTTGGCATTTACTACATACACAACATATGCATTTGTCCACTATGCAGTAGGCATAAAGAGGAACCAAGCATCAGTCTGTAGGCTACTGTATAAGAGATGTAGCCTACCTCTACATTTAACAGTGTTAATTCCTAGACCATCCAAGTATTTAAAGGAGAGGGCGTCTTCATTTAATCTTGATCTTTTTTTTTTGCAGTTGATGTGGAAACTGTGGACGGAAATCCGAGGACATCCTCAAAACAAAGCGGATATGTTTTCACCCTCTTATTGCATGGCCCAAACGTTTGACATCCATACTGATAAAGTGCTGCACTGAAACATCAAAACACTCGTCAATGTCTGCACTGGTTCGTCGCGAGATGTTTCACCTCATTCGTACGTATTGCCACCTACTGTAAATGTCACTTTATGCAAAATCTGCCTCACTAGCTAAATGTCATTTATATCCCAATCCTGCCTCTTAAGAGCCGTCATATCCCCGGGCAAAGTGCTCTTTGAACCCTTGTATTCAACCCATTTCCCTGTCGTCATTCCCCACACGTGCTGCAGACAGAAGGCGCGCGGTATAAGGAGAAAGGGGCACGCGACCGGAAACAAAAGGCAAGACAACACCATAAAAGGAGATTCCACATCAACGCGAGTTTAAATTCAAGCAAACGCGAGTTAAGATTCAAGTTATAGGTCGACATTTTCTGTGGTTTCTTCAACAAATATAAGGTATTTCTGTACTTCCACGTTACTTTTATAAAAACATAAAACAAACGCTAGAAATCCAAGTTATAAGAATGAGCGTATAGCTGCCTGTTGTTCTTTAGTTCTTTTTTCATGCTCCAAAAACGAGACGCACTAAAGGTGATGTTGGGTTCTTCTCAGCTGTCATTATGTGCTTTTGATACCTCAAATGTATAACAACATTATACATCGTTTGCAACTTCAATGAGCCTCACAGTTGGCAATGGCAGGCCGGACTCTACTTCTTTTATATATAGCACAGGGAGTTCATTTTATACTCCACTGTGCTGGAATATAAGCCTACATTTTTTTTCGAACCATTCAGAAAAAAACGGATTACAGCTAAAGGACTGGTGTTTCCCATGTCGCTGGCCTTGGTGCTGAACATTATACAAACATTATGCAAACCTGAACGTTTTTATTCTCAGGATGGTCCTATTGACTTTGAGCTTTTTCTAAAGTTTGAAAATAAAGTCTTTATATGGAAAATTTGAGGTGATATTTCGTTCATCTACAGAGAAAATAGCGTCCTTCAAACGTTCGTGACCTGTGCAGCCAGTTAGTGCTACAACGTGTTAAAGTAGGCTACTTCCCTTTTGAAGAACTAATCCTTTTTCAAGGGTTAACTGAACTTTTTCTAATTTCTAGTTTCACTCCTTTACCCTAGTTTACTTCTGAAAAAATGACACTTTAGAAACAAGTTAAATCATATTTATATTAGAAACGCCACTTCATAAACCCCAGTATATTCTTTGTTAGCCTACACATTATTTTGTCTCACCACTTCTCCATAAATGAAACTTTTAGGTATAACACATCTAGTATTTCCGTTGACAAACTGTGGGGGCATTTCATGTTGCGGAGAGAGGCCAGTTCCCCATCGGTAGATATTGAATATCTTCCTCTGTACACATGGACTTCGATAATGAGGAGAGTGTCGGCCACCGTTTGCCCGCCGCCACGCCATCAAATATTCATCACTGTTGATTAAACAGCCGGCAGCTGCCGATCAGCCGGGTGTCAAATTTGTATCCAGCTACCTCTGTACACACCTAGCCTGAATACAATGCGATGGGACTGAAATCATCCACGAAATGATATAGAGGCGTGGAGCGAAGGTTCACCAAAAGTGTGCATGTGTGTATGTGGGGGTGGAGGGGTATCACTTGCAAATCTAGCGGGGCTTAAGCGGATGTTTCCGTCCCATGGCCATCAGAAAGAAATAAATATTGGCAGAACGAAAACTGAGAGAGAGAGAGAGAGAGAGAGAGAGAGAGAGAGAGAGAGAGAGAGAGAGAGAGAGAGAGAGAGAGAGAGAGAGGTTACTGTGAGGCACGATAAATATTTCATGAGTTGTTGGAGTGGAGAGGAAAGAGTGTCCAGGAAGGTTGGTTCAACTCATTTGCTGAACTCGGGCTGAGAAGCATACAGAGGGAACAAATGTTCATGCAGCCCTACACACACACACACACACACACACCCCTTATTGGCGGAATAGTTATCTCCTTGAATGCCAGTGACAATGCAAATAGTAGTAGGATAGCAGCAGTACTGGTAGCTGTATTTGTCATTTTCCATAGACTCTTCACTCTGTCGCTCATCTCCCCCTCCCTCTAAAGATGCAAACTCCACTGTGCAACTTCAAAGTCCCATGGCTCATTTAGCAAGACAACAGAAGTCTAATTGGATGATATATCACAATCTGATTTTTGCTCCTATGGCAAGGGGGGCGGGGGGGTCACAATTGTCACACTCCTTCCTTCATTTAAACACAAACATATACAGATGCACATGCAACCTAATGTGCACATCATCATTTTCAGTGAATACTGAATATGTACAAACTAGGGCTGTCAAACGATTAATTTTTTTTAATCGCGATTAATCGCTGAATTTCTATAGTTAATCGCGATTAAGCTCATATTTTATCACATGATTAAAATTCTATTATTTTGCATTTCAGAACTTTTTTTAAGTACATATTAACAATGGAAAGCAATTTTTACCAGTGTATCTTGATTGGGAATCAAATGAATGCAAAAAAAGTTACTTTATGAACTTTACTCTAAGATTTGTATTTGTTATTATTTATTTACTGTAAACAAAAGAAAAATGTGTGAATCTGTCATTATTGCACAATTCCTCCAAGTACCTAACTAAAAAACTAAAAATCCCTATCCTTACCAGAGTCAATATAGTGTTTAGTAACTCCTAAATAATGTTGATTACTCACTGACGTCCAGTGATCACCGGTTAATGAGACAGTGTTTGCAGCACTTTGCAGCTGTTCCAGTTGGGCTGCTTTCTCCGTGTCATACAGGCTGTGTATGCGTGAAAACTACTGTCCCCCTCGACAGCAACGAGACAGGTCAGAACATGCCAACCGTAGTACGTCTTTAAGACCCGAGTCTTCTACGATGCTGACAGGTCTGCAGTTAGTTGCCACCCGTTTCGCAAGAGCTGTAGTAATTTTTTGGGATTTGATTTCATCCACAGGTCGGCAAGTAGCACTCTCCAAAATAGTGTAGCATGCTAGCGGGTAGCATCACGTTAACTGTACTACTGTGCTTAGCTCCGTAGGTGGTAGCTCAAGCTTGATGTGCATATGGCTTTCGACTTGTCTATGAGCCGTCCGGGAGTTTTGGAAAATAAAAAGCGCCATTCAGGATTTCATTGCTGCTGTCTTTCTCCATCATGCCTGCAGCCAGCAGCAGCAGGATGTGTTACGAGGAAGTGGCAGCTTGATGATAAGTAACGGTGCTGCAAAGGGTCAAAATAGTAGCCTGTTAGGCACGACGCAAAGCAGAGTGAAGTGTAAAATAAATTAATAAATGCTGGCATGCGATTAATGTGATTAAAAAAAATTTATCGCATCGCGTTGGCCCTTAATCGCATCGCGATTAACGCGTTAATGTTGACAGCTCTAGTACAAACCCAAACCAAGTTTTTTCATAAATCAATAATTTCTGTTAAGTTCAGATTTAATAAAGTAATACCATTCTAGAAGATAAATCATGAAAAATTAATCCTGAGCTTCAGCTTTTTCCTGATGCAAACCCAAACTAACCATACGTAAACGTAATGCAAAGCTAATGATTATTAGTTAGTCTGCCAATTATTTTCGTGATTAATCAATATGATTTTTGGTCTATAAAATGTCAGAAAATGGCAAAAGTCACAGCTTCCCAGAGCCCAAGGTGATGTCTTTAAATGTCTTGT
Organism: Sander lucioperca; assembly: GCF_008315115.2. Lineage (NCBI taxonomy): Eukaryota > Metazoa > Chordata > Actinopteri > Perciformes > Percidae > Sander > Sander lucioperca. Next base: position 30,149,026 of record NC_050175.1, read on the forward strand.
TTTGTCTGATCAACAGTCCAAAACCCCAAGATATTCAGTTTCCAACTCTATAAAACAGAGAAAAAGAGAAAATCCTCACATGATAGGAGCAACAAGTTTTAGGCAATTTGCTTGAAAAATCCCTCAAACGATTAATTGATTATCAAAATAGTTGCAGATCAATTTTCTGTTGATCGACTAATCAATTAATCGACTAATCATTCCATTTCTAAATCCTGGAACCTCACCACAGGCCTGCGCTTAAGTGCAAAATGCAAAAGCATGTGCTCACACACATTCACACCAATTATTTTTATTCTGTGTTTTCTACCAGAATTGAAAGACATAACTGGAGCATCTGCATTTTTCCCTTAAGCGTCTATGGGATGTCCAGCGAATTGTGGAGGGAGTTTAAAAGGAACTGTGCAAAATCAGACAGCATTCAACAGCGAGAGGAAACAAGTGTCTGAGAGAGAGGGAGCTCAGCTTACTGGCCATTGATTGCCTCTCTGTGATCTTATTAGCCTCTTGTTACTCAGACTGGAACATCATCCTCTGGATCCCCTTACTGGAATATCCGACTCATGACACGGTTGTTAGATCAGCACCTTAACCTTCAGGTGACAGCTTCAAATGTCTCGTTTTGTCCGATCAACGGTCCGAAACCCAAGATATAAAACAAAGAAAAGGAGAAAATCCTGTCGTAACAAGCACATTTTGAAACTTTTGCTTGAAAAATGATTCAAAAGGATTCATCGATAATCAAAATAGTTTTATCACTAGACCACATCCCTGTCTGAAGCTAATAATGACAGTGGTTGGCTGATTTATTGATTCATTTCATTTTCACTTTGAGACCAGCCAACACACAATAAAGATGACAAGTGCTGCACTTTTAGGTGGTTTCCATGTCCCTGCGAAAAGCCCTATATCCACTTCTAAAGCAGATAAGTAGCGTGACGTTTACTTCACTTTAGCAGACTTTAACAGAGTAAAAGCAAGCAGGTAAAAGACCCTGTGACTCTACTTCAGCCAATAGATGCTCGTTGCTGCTGCTGCTGCTGCCTTACGTCCCTGTTACACCACACAGAACTTTGTGTATTATTCATGATCCCGCCCAAGAGACACCCACCGAGTGCCTGCAGGATCCTATGTAAGTTCCAGCCATTTCTGACTCCTTTCATCAATACCACATGTTCTGACATTGATTGTCATGTCCTCAGTGTCCTGACTTCACATCTCGCAGGTCATACAGTGTAAAATCAGCTCTCCGTTTTATTACTCAGGGGACCTCATCGGCTCCACAGAAGTCTGCTAGCTTTGACAGGTGGAGCTAGAGTCGACTTTGACAGAGTACTGATTAGCCTGTCACTCTGAATGCAGGAGAGCCACGAACTATGTCAAATTCATTGATTGACTGACCCTGTGAGCCAGATAGGTAGCGGACTGAACGCGTCACCTCGTCGAGCTAGATACATTGAGATGACTAATTGTTCTTGAGTTATAAGCACCGGACATACTAATGCATCTGTGCAAGTGTTTCAGAGCATGGTTTTGCTGGCATTTCAGTAATGACTTGCCAGTTTATTAGTTAATAGGTCGTAATTATGAAGAAGAATTAACGATGTAAATCATCACTTTGTCCTTCAAACCTCCACCTTGGAAAGTGGTACATATTAACTTGTATGTTCATGTAGTTTTTTGGCAACATCTGCCATCCTGTGGGGGTCATAATGTCTGAACATCTCTTTTGAGGTTATTCAAGCTAAAAGCAAAAGTTTACAGTGGAAGGTCCGTTTAGCCTTTTCAACATCTGTCTTGAAAATTAGCTGTTGATGAATGATCATTTTACCGGACAAATGAAATGAATCAATAAATCAGCCAACCACGGTCATTATTAGCTTCAGACAGGGATGTGGTCTAGATGAATCCTTTCAAATCATTTTTCAAGCAAAAGTTTCAAAATGTGCTTGTTATGACAAGATTTTCTCCTTTTGTTTGTTTTATATCTTGGGGGTTTTGGACCGTTGATCAGACAAAACGAGACATTTGAAGCTGTCACCATTGGGCTCTGGGAAACTGTGACTTTTTTTTTTAAAGATTATTTTCTGGGGCTTTTCCCTTTATTTAATAGTGGCAGTGGATAGACAGGAAACGTGGGAAAGAGATGGGGGACGACACGCAGCAAAAGGCCGCAGGTCAGATTCGAATCCGGGCCGCTGCAAAGGACTCAGCCAACACGCTCTTACTGGGTGAGCTAGAGGTCGCCCCGGTAACTGTGACTTTTGCCATTTTATGGCATTTTATAGACCAAATAACTAATTGATTAATCAAGAAAAATAATTGGCAGAATTAGTAAAATTAGTAAAAAAAATAATCGCTATGTGTAATATGGTCTATTTGTACATTAAACCTGAGAATTAGACACTAGAAATGAAAATTAATAAAAGGCCAGTCGGTACAAATCCATTGAATTAACCTTTTCAAAATTTCTTTTCTAATTAGACGTAAATTAATTAACATGCTCAAAAATCCTCAGCACAAGTCTAGAGCTTATTCAATCATTCAAGAGAATAAATAAACGGATCCTAAGAATAGCATGAACTTCAACACATCCTCTGCCTCAAACCTCAGAAGACCAGACTACTGTTGATACCTCCTCTAATTACCATGATTGACTGTTGTGCAATATCAGCTGTCCGGGTCCCCTCACCCTCACATCTACACCCTACAAGTCACCCTGTCCCACATTGTCAGGATCCAAATTTCAACCACTTATTGACCAGTTTGACAAATGGTGTGGCAGGGTGGGGTGGGGAGAGGGGAAGGTGAGGAGATAAAGTGTACCACTGAATAATTCAGAATGAAAACACAGAAGAAATCGATCATGAGGCCAAAATCTGATATTAAGAGCAACTTACACCATGGAGTTAGGAGGGAGGTGGCCTTTGTCTGTGTGTGACAGAGAGAAAGACAGAGTTATAGAGGCAACCAATTTAGTACCTGTCAACTTACTCAGTGAACTCACTTGGCTTTTATTTGATGACTTTTAAAACAACCATCTGCACTGAAGTATAATGTCCTCAGTGTTAGACACTTAAGAGTTGCTAAGTAATTAGCGCTACATTGGATTTATAATTGGCTATCATGGGCCTTTATTGGTCAATTACCCACTCAAATCAAGTGACTCAGCCAAATGTGTAGTCTTATTATTACTCAATTAAAACAAATGCTCTCTGTGGTAGGGGGTTTGAGAGGGAGAGAGGTGGAAAGCGGTGGGGGTCCAGATTCCCAGTATATCATCAGGTAATTAATATTTTCATTAACTCGCTCTGTGTTGAGCTGCGACCTGCCTCTGATCATTTCATTTCCCCACCATGGGTTCGATACTGTAGTGGCTCCATAATTAGTTTGATTTATATCTGGCCACTGTAATGAAGGAGAGCGCTCAGTCCTTTCCTCTTCCTTTTACCGAGTACTGCTGCTGCGCTCTCACTCCTCTAATGTCTGATAAATATGCCAGGCTGTACTCCACGGAAGGAATAGGCCTCTGTGTATTGAGACAGCTCATGAACAAGAAACAGAGACATGGCTTGTGAGAAATTTACACCAGGATCTTTGAGGGATGGAGTAAGGGCTTGTGCGTAACACAGCGAGGAAACATGGCTTATTAAAGATTGAAGGATACATACATGATTCTTTTATGTCTCAAGACTGAAAACCTTGATACCGGTGCAGAAATGTAGAGAAAGAAGATACTGAAGGGGAGTCAAAGGTATCAAAGGCCTCAGGAGGTTCTGATCTACTTTAATAGTTCATGATCAGTACGGACAATAAGGTCTCTGGGTGATTAAAAAAAGACATTTCAACATTTTAGTTGCGGAAAAAACAATTCCTGTCATGATTCGTGGATAAATAAAGGACTCAGGTCAGTATATGCAGCTATGATAGGTGTACTTCTCTACCATGTAATGCATATAATGCAATCCACTGTATAGGCTACATGACTTCAGTGGCTTTACACTCAGCAGGGTAACACAGGAGCGCACATGAATGATTTCAGCATTAATAATGCTCCATTGATTATTGTTATGCTGTTTAAAGGTGAATGGCAACGCTTTCTGAGCAGCAGGGGAGGGAGAGGCCTGTGTGTCTCAGGGAAGGACTGATTTACATTTTGGAAAGTGCACCTTATTCCCGGGAGGTTTGCCTATCGTTTTCAGTCAATACTGACTCTGAACTTTTTTTGTTGTGGAAGACTCTCCAGTCCTTTACACACAGGCTGAGACCTTCATCCGTGTATTTAAATATGTTGTGTAGATGCCTGATTGGTGATGGTTTATTCAGTATGTGAGAAATATAAAAAAATATATATAAATAAGGTGTTCCAATTTCATGATAATACCAAGATTGTTCCAAATGTTTCCACATATTGCAGCAAAACATGTTTGTCAGGTTGCTTCAGTTCGGTAATGCAGTAAGTTATAAGATAAGATTTCCCTCAGTATAGGCCGATTTTTTGCTGATCATAATATTAATGGGCATAACTGGACTGCAACAGATCTCTGGCCTACTTTAGAAGCAAGCTCCCTCTACCAAAGGCTCGAGCAACACCTCTTGCCAACAACTGCCCTCCAGCTAGCTCTGCATTAAGGTTATCTCAAGATTTCTAACAGCATCAGCATAATATACACAACACAACACAGAAGCAAAAACAAAAAAAGAAAAACTTTCCCTTGATCCTACAATGTTTGCTTTAAGAGACATGGCCTACTACGAACGTGTGAATGCTCTTTTTAAAATAAAAAACAAAAGATTTTAGTAATTGTAATAAGAATTCCATTGCAATTATTGTAATGGTAATGCCATTGCATGAGATAAGGCTTGTTTATAACTTCCTTTTCATTTCTGTAAACTTTCAGTCACAAATCTATAATGATATGATATCAATTAGGACATAGGTATAGCTTTGTATTAGTGTCCTTTAGAGAATAGCAAGTCAAGGGCTCTTATTCATAAATGAGTTAGAATTTCCTACAGGATGAGACACGCATTTAAAGCATTTCACTTCATGTTGTTTTGATGCTCTTTGGGATCGATATGTACCACCAAACAATTGATGAATGGCAGTGACAGGAAATACTACGTGTTCTCTTCCCAGGTTTCACAGGAGCCAAAGCTTAGCGGGTGGAATCATAAAGATAATCTTCAGTGCCACATAAAAAGGAGCCAAATTAGCTAGCTAGCCAGACTGTCCATCTCAGAATCTCTCAGGCACATTTAGCAAGCATTGCATGCAGCTCTTTCTACCATTTCCCCTTAATCAATTATTGATAGTAATTATCATAGCGTGCTTAGTCTGCACCATAACAATATATTCTTAACAAGAAGCAAGTCAGTGGGCATTCTCTCAAATTATCTTTTATTTCTTATGGGACGCTCTTGGTTTTTTTTCTCTTGACTGAAAACTCTGATAGTGGTGAGTCTTCTACATGTGATAATGTCTGTGGCTGCAAAGACAGTTGAACAAGAGAGAAAGGGAAGACTGCCTTATAGCACTTTTATAACACCAGAACAGAAGGTTCATACCTGCTATATGGTACATTCTTCAGGTAGCGCTTTTTTATAAGGGTGTGTACAGAGGATTGTACTAATATCCTGGTTATGATTGTGAATATAAAGAATCAACTGCCCTTCTAAAAATAAAGTCAAATTAAATTAAACCATTATTATCATTATTATTAGTGACACTAAATATACAAATTTAAAACCAGGCTAATTATATCTTTTTCAGGGGTTGCCAGTTCTTTAAGGCAGGGTGACCTACCGAATTGATTCACTGAAAATATACTAGAACAATTCAAATAAAATTCCACCACAGGTTTTGCACCTGTATACTAAAAGGCCATGGTTATGTTAAACATTATTGCCCTTCAGAATAAGACTCGAAAGTCAGCCAAAAACTGCCAAAGAGCATATGCCACCCAACAGCAGCATGTCCCATGTCTGTAAAATCACACTGTGCCACACATGTAAACAGACAAAAGTGACAAATACTAAACAGCTTTCCCCCTCCTGATTATGATCTCGGCCTTTTCTGTCCTCTATTCCCCCTTCTATTCCGGTGGAAGGCCCTAGCTTTCCGTCTTCCAGCGCCGCAGGGCATGGAGCTAGCCGGCGGTGAGTTTCCATCAATTAGTGCACCCCTGCGGCCTCTTGGCAGAACCCACCTTTGACTGCAGAGAGATATTGATTAGTTCAGCTGCACTGTCAGGTCTGGAGTGAGCAGGGCTGGGTGATCCAAGGCCTTCACCGGAGACAAGATCATGTCGAGTTTCTGACACATGTAGGCACACATACACACTATACACACAGGCACATGCATGCAGGCAAGTGTGTACACACATGCGCACACAAACGTGCACATTCACACTTGTACACACATACAAATGCAATGAAATGTGCTCTCTCAGATGACTGCAAGGTGAGAGAGGGGGAACATAAGAGGAGAAGTCCACAAGAGTGGCTTGTCAAGAGAGTGATGGCTGAGAACTGACAAGTGCATGTTAGTTTTTTTTCTCCAGGTAGAGTTCCTAAGAAAACAACAAGCTGGAAAGCCTCTAGACTCACAGAAAGATGCAATATCACAAGTAAAAAACAATATATATTAAAAAAAGCAGGCAGATATGAGACCATCATCCCAACAAAAACACCAGAAACAACACTGCATACATTTTATGTGAGCAGTTTCATTTTTGTAGTCACTGGGGCAGCTATATACAGATGAAAAGCTATAAACCCAGATAATAAACTATTATCATTATAAGAAAACTACCTGTTAGACAACTGGATGCAAAATTAAAATAAATATGCATCACTGTCATTATATGTATTTCAGGCTGATTCTTGTGTACTTGATATTCGAATACTGACGTTCTGAAGTTTTTGCAATGATGCGATCAATGGCAACTTCACAGGTGCTCACCTGTAGAGAAAAACACTGGTAAAAATCCTTCAAGACGCCTCTACTGAAATCATTTCAAGGCCATGTAGAACTATGTCTTTTTTTTGTCAAAATGTGGACTAAACATATTTGATGGACCAAATGATTCTCAGTCAAAAGCTGAGACAGATTGAGCTACACAATAATGTGTAATGCCACAATAATGTCAAAATTCATGCAAACAGACTATAAAACAAGATGTTGCAACTCGAATGGTTTGAAAACAAGCAAGAAAGTACAACAGATGTGAAATAGGGGCCTATGGCGAACACCATTGTGTATTTCCATTTTCTCATTGTTGGTCACTTTCACAGAACCCAGCACACTCTAAATTGAAAGGACATCTAAATATGCAGGAGGTTCTGTATATGACTAGACCTAATATGGATCAGATACAAAATTTACAGCACTAAAAAGAACAAGGTAGGAAATGCTCTGATACTGTCCACAAGAATCAAGGCTTACTGCTTTGCTACAAGTTGGGAGTGAGAACGTAAAAAAGTTAAACAGCCTTTATTAGTGTGGCTACATGATTAAAAGCAAGAACTACATATACTGACCACATGAAGTACACCATCTTGTCGATTCATCTTGATAACACATGAGAAACTGCATCCATGTGTAAAAATGATTGTCTGAGAGGAACAGGGAGGTAATTTCTTTAATTAACAGGACACTTCTTATTCTGCAATGACGACATTGGGGAATTAATTATCAACAGATGCTTCATAAAGAGCAATGGTTAACAGGAGTTGGAAGTGCTACATTAGAAATCACTATGTCTTGTGCCGCAAACAGATTATGGTTTGTTCAATGGGTTCAAATAAGGGACTGTGCCAAAAATGATTGGGGTGTGAAGTGTGGCTGAACTGTATTGTTCCCTTTTTTATCAAAACAAAATGAACAGTGTTGAATTGATACAACTTGTTTAACCATAGGACATCAGGTGCATAAAGAATATGAAACAATTTTACATTTAACATGTTAACGTAACACTACTTTTCAAAATATCCACCAAAAAATTTTTTTCCCCAAAGAGAAAAAAATACAAAAAATACTCCCCTTTATTGACACCCTCTCCACACATAATAATTTCTGCACAGTCCCTAAAGCTTTTCTGAAGTCTCCTATGCCAGTAAGTTGGCTGCAATAAAAACAAAGCTCATGGTACTGCTGAATCATTTTAAGACCTCTACCAAGAAACTATCCATGTATTTCAAATTGTGTTTAGAAATGAAACTTTTCAAATGATAGAGAAAAAAACTAAACAAAATAACACTTAACCAAGGCCTGGAACATACTATGACACTTGACAGGATGTGTGAATTGGCCCAGGATTAAACGATATGCTGTCTCTGCAGTTTGTGTGTCTAACAAGATAATCAGTGCGAACACTAAAGCGGGTGTAACCTTCATCTGTGGTCTGCCTGCTGTGTGCCCTGTACCTGTACTGCTCTGTTTGGAGCAAAGAGGTGAGCACATGACTTCCTGTTTCCTCTCTACTTTATCGAAGCAGAAGCAGAAGTTACTGAACGGGGGGGGGGGGGGGGGGGGGGGCCCCCCGTTGCTAGAAATATATTCGCTTTAAAATTACTTTTTAGAATGGACAGGGCAGATTTACTTCACATGTTCTGGTCATGTTCCATGCTGAGAGAGTTCTGGGCATCAATATTTAAAGTCTTAAACGAAGCCTTTGATTTAGCTCTACACCCTAGTCCTACAATGGCCGTGTTTGGGGTACATGGGGGTGATTTTGTAATGTCCAGTAGTATGGAGGGTGTTGTTGCTTTTGCAACCTTATTAGCACGGCGGAGAATACTTATGGACTGGAAATCACCTATACCGCCAAAAGCTGCTACTTGGCTTTCTGATGTTATGATGTTTTTAAAAATAGAAAAAATCAAGTACTTTCTTAAACTTCCCTCTTAGTAACTGCTAAGAATTGTAAAGCATAATGATTACACTATTTGTTACCATGAGTGATAGTGTTTATTTTTATTTGGTTTTATTTATTTATTTTTTATTATGTTAATATTGCTGTTATTACTACTATTATTATTATTATTATTATTATTACTTTCATATTCATGCTTTTATTTTCCTTTTGTTTTTATTTGTTTTTCCTTATCCTCTTTTCCTCGGCATAAGGGCTTTGTTGTGGGTGGGATGGGGTTAACGGAAAGATGTCTTGTTATAATTGACATTGTAATATTGCATTGAATTTTGTGCATTCTATCTTTTCTAAAACAATAAAAATACTTGTTAAAAAAAAAAAAATACTTTTTAACAATTAATCAATTATCCAAAAAGTTGGTGATTCAATTTCTATCAATCAACTAAGCCATCATTTAATGACTTAATAACTTTTTTGTGGTGTTCTATTTGTATGTTATTGTTGAGTTTCATGTATTTTAAAGGCCCATCTAGGGATGGCTATAAATGCAGTGGTACAGTATGTGACATAGGTTTATGCTATAAACTTAATAAAAACAAACATTAAATAAATAATTTAAATTGTTTCATCTAGAGAGAACACACAAACAAATCAAATAGTAGTGTTATCCAATACTGAACATTTAAAGTGAGCCAATATATTTTGCAGCCAGGGCTGTTGGATCAGATTGACTGGCATTTTAAAGGCGTTATTCTTGTCCCTCAATATAATAGCGTCAACAAAAAGATTTACATGTTCTCTGGGATTTAAATAAAAAACAACTAAATGTTTCATTTTAATAATATATATAGCCTATATATCACTATGTTTATGTCACTTTTTGGTGAGTTTTCGTATTATGCCCTTCCTCTGTCAGACAATGACATTATCACGTATGCAAGTCAACACTGGGGGATCATCTGGGCCGCCTGCCTGTGATTTGCAGCATCCGGATGGTGTCATCTCCCTGCCAAAAATGTATACCCCTTCTCAAATTGATTGTGTCGCCTCATTGCTTCCAAGGCCAACAGGTCAAAGGAATGGTCATAATTGAGAGGAGAATTAGCAAAACCTTAAATATATGGCAGGTGATATATCATTACCCATAGACTTGACCCTGCCTGACCCCTCCCTACTCCCATGTGGGCTCCTGCTCAGGCTAGCGTAAAGTAGATGGAGGGGCCTGCTGCCTCTCAAACAGCTAAATCAACAGCGTCTCGCCACAGCTCATGTTGGAGCGTTTTGCTTGAATGGTTTCATGAAAAACTAATCATCTGTTCATCATGGAGATCAAACATACTCAGGGTGCAATGATTAGGAAAAGCAATCTGATAAACCTTGAAGAGTCACTAGTCCAGATATAATAATTTTGAGATTAAAAATGCCCCCTCCCCTCTTCCGCCTCCTTATCATTCTCATCCCTAGCTCTCCTGTCAGCTCTTATACCCTCCTCAAAGTTCAAGCAAGGAAGCAAAATTGTTATCTTGTTTGTAATTGCTGCTCAATTGGCTTCTGTGAAGCCACAGTCTGTCTCTATTTCCTGAGCATTTGCAAAGAGAGATAACCCAACCTTATCAAGACTAATTTCTATTCTTCATTCCGCTGAAAAGACACCACTCAAAAGACTGAATTTTCCAATTATTCTTATTCAATTTCACCCTATCACATACTATTATTCAATACCCCGACTACATAAGATGTACCTGATGCCTTTAAAAAGCTGTCATAAATTATATAGAACAAAGCAAACACTGTTTCTCAAGGATGGCTATTTAAATTCCAAATATCTATATGCTGTCTTTAATCTTGTATTGTAACATTTTCTCGTTGCACATGAAGAATGCTTCCAGTAATTAGAACAGACCTTGTCGACAGGCAGGCCACTCAGTTATCTATTTCCACTTTTGAAGCAAACATGTGAAGTAAGACAGAGGTCAAAGCAATCTCCCTGCTTCTCTAATAGCCTGCTCCAACAAAAAAATAATTGGGATGAGAAAGTTTTACAAAGTGACTAGAGAAAAGTGGAGTTGTTCCAGGGAAACCATTTAAAGTTGGCCAGTGTCAAGGTTCCCTGGAGATCAGAGGAGAAAAAGATGATTTTTTATGTACAGAGAGTCTCTCAAGCTTAAACCAATTACCTACAGATGCCCCTGTGTTACTTAAGCAAATAAAGTGAAAATAAATAGTGGCTATGTAATGTTGGATACACCCGCTGAACGTAATAACATTTTGTCATTTCCACAAAGTGGACTGGAATGAAATTAGAGGTCCCTGTAGCCTGTAATGAAATGTGGTGCCTCCCGACTCTAATGCATTTTGTCATCATGAGGACATATTAATGCTCTTCTCTAACTTTCTCTTGATTGATGCACCCTTCGGAAATAAAGACAAGCAAAAACATTAACATCAAGGGACTCCGGCTGGATACTGCTGCACAATTCAGTTTAAGATTTTGAAGACATGAAATATAATATGAACAGCTAAAATGAAATTTGTGAGATTTATATATAAACTTGATGTTTCATATTCGATATGGTACATATTGAATTGCATTATTTTGAACTATGTATACCAGCCAACTTGTTAACTACATTTTTGATGGCAATAACTGAAGGATTCATGTTTTTCAATTGTCATCAGGTTGTCAGAAAGTCAAGAGTAATATTCAGAGACTTGGAAACACAGTTCCTGTAACTGTTATTTAATTTTCGACCATATTTGACCAAATTCTGATGTGCTATGTTCTGTTTGTTTTCCAAAAAATGTGAAAGGGACTAAGAGCATTAAGACTTGCAGTGGAGAAAACTGTTACTGTATATATAGAGCCATATTTCTGTAGCGTAGTTTGCTGTACATAACATTTCAATTATCAAAAGGTTTTAAGGAATGGGGCGGCCTCTAGCTCACCCAGTAAGAGCGTTCGCCCCATGTTGGCTGAGTCCTGCGGCCCTTTGCTGCGTGTCATCCCCCATCTCTCTCTCCCTTTCACATCTATCCACTGTCACTACAATAAAGGGAAAAGCCCCCCCCAAAAAATAATAAAAAAACAAAAAAGGTTTTAAGGAATGAAAGATGTTATTTAAAGATATAGCAGTAGAATCAATGAGCAACATCAGCATCTTTTAATTCCCCAGTATGGATGTGCAGATGAATTGAGAAGTATTATCACTTACAATATATGTTTAATTGTTCTATTTGATGTTAATATGTCTGTATGTTTTTGCTGTCATTTTACTGGGTCAGATGTAAGCATGACATTGTAACTGTAATTGTTTTATTGTCTGTGCGTAACATCTGTTGATCCTTTTTTACTTACTTAATATAGACCCCATGAAGAATAGTTGATGTCAAGGTAACTATGAGCCTCTGATGTTATCTGCACCTACAGTATGTAGTAGGGATAAAAGCAAAAAAAGAAAAAAGAAAATAGATACTACTGATTTTTATTTTCTATCTGATGATAAAACAGGTTTGCTTTTTAGCTTTGAGTGAGTTATCCTACACAGTACAAAAGGAACATTCATTATGGCTTGAATCCAGACAATATTAACGGCATACTTGCTAGTAAATTTAACTATTCTTTTGTCAGTTGTCACAGTTATAATTTACCACACAGAGCAATTTGGCCCTTATCTTCTGTGGACGCAGCTGACGGAGACTCACTCTCCACTAGAGCTGGTTTTTCAAATGGACCACTGGACATCCCACTGGGACCAGGAAAGATGAAATACAGTGGGGCAACAATGGAGTCCACAACTACAAATCCCCAAGGCTGCAGTATCACTCGCACCCCTACTGCATTACCACTCATTACAAAACCCCACCTCAGGGCAAAACTAGCAAATACACATATAAACCTTGTCTGTGTTTACATTATATCATATAATATTTTGAATGAACTTGTCCTCAGGTGGTAAGATGTTCATTTATTGTTACTGTGAGGCTAGGAAAAAAAAAAAAAATCACAAATAAAGCTTAGCGTGTCTAATTTTACTGTCACCCTCCGAAGCTAGATTAGGAAGAGAAAGGGAGGTCATTATCAAGTGACAGGGAGGCGTTGGTTAATCTGTGAATAATGTCAGGGGTGAGGGTGGAGTAATGTGTGAGGGAGGGGTTTTTTGGTCGAGGGGTGCATAGATTGTGTCGTCTGGCAGCTCATCTATATTTTATGCTGCCACTCAGACAAATGAAACAGGAGCCACCCGGAACAAGGGGGGACCCTCTGACACTTCAAAGGGTAGTCCTATGGGTGGTTTCTTATTGAAGCTAGGCCTGTAATAACCCCAACCCACATACATAACCCCCAACCCATGCTGAGAAGCTGCTGGGGCCTCATTAACCCTTAAACAGGCTTGTGAGGGGTGCAATGTACGGGAGACTAATTACCCCACCAACACACTGGAAGAAATGTTCCTGCTCCGACATACAAACACAAACACGTACACACACACACACACACACACACACACACACACACACACACACAAAGTGCCGGTAGTGGTGATGATAACAGTGTTAGTGGTGGTGGAAGCGTCACACTGTACACCTTAATTGAAAACCCAGATGCCCTGTTTTCTTTTAGTTTTTTGTTATGATTAGCAGTTTCAGAGCCTTGCCCCACTCCCCTCAGCTCCATGCCCTATCTTTGCTGTCATACAATAGCAATATTTCATGATTAGCAGAATCTGACAGTGATAATGAGGAGAAAAGAAAGATAAAAGGGAAGGAAAGAGCAGGAACACAGAATGAGAGAAAAAGAGGCAGATATCAAAGAAGGGTCTAATTGAGGTAACACAGCCAGCCAAATCCACAGCCCCATTTGCATAACACAGTGCAGCTTCATTTGGCCATCTCTAACGACGCTAATGTCTTAACAAATTAATTTTGCTAATTAGGCACGCCCAGTGGAGCTCACCAGCAGATTAAGCAGATTAAACAAACAGATGTTGATTACCCCTTGGCGGGCTGAGAGGTGCATTTCTCTGGGTATGTGCGCCATGTTGACTTCTGTGGTGCCACACTCAGTATTACAGGTCTTTGTGACATGTATGATGTATGCTTTTTAGGTACAGAGAAAAGGTTCAGACCAAACATTTTGTGCGAACTGTCAGGTACTCCACGCCTGTCAAAACGTGATACCGCTTGACTCAAGCAGCTAACATTCATACAAAATAACTGCATCCACTAAGGTTCATCCCGAAGGGAGATTATTTCACATATACTGTAAATGTTTGATATGAAAGCCAAAACACTTGGTGGTAAGAGAGAGTGAGACATTTTGAATGCAATAGGTCTGCAGTCATCCATGCTTTCTTATTGACTCAGTATTCAAACTAAAACCCAGGTCCTTAGGAATAAAAAAACATTAAAAAAAAAACACTCCTTGTTCATCACTACATCAATTTCTTTCTGCTGACTCAGACTTTAATCTGTGCTGTTCAAAGGATTTTTTGTTTTGTGATGAAACATTGAAAGTTATTTTTGGTGCCCATTTTTCCAACAAGGTTTCTTTTTTTCTCTCGATTTTCTATGTTTCCCAGAATGCCTCTCATCAACCTCCAGTTGTTCTACCTGTATGATGTCCACCAGTGATATAACATACCTGGACAACATTCATCTGCCTTCAAGCTCAATTGTAGCTATCCTTGAAATATATATAAACATAACGTCTCCTTATATTTACATTAAGTCTGTTATCCACAGGAAAATACAGAAATACAGAAATGATCCTTTTCAGATGAAATTTCATTTCCGTAACACATCAAAAACAAGGAACTATGATATAAGATCATAATCAGAATCATAAATAAGACATCATTTTCGAATTGTATTCACCTCACCTCTGTCTATGATGTTGACATAATGTCAATTGTTATATTATAGGGAATTTACCAAAGCAGCATGTCTGAAACAGTTCTTTGTTATCCAGCCATGAATATATAAATCTCCGATACAGTGACAAATAAGATAGAAAGCTGTATCAGATTTACAGCTCAGCAGTGTACATCATGAACTCCCTTGGTCTTCCTAATATGTTGTACATTCTCTGTTTTATATAACGGAGGCTACATGCACAAAGTTTTAAACTGTACAAATGACTGTAGCACACGCTCAGGGGCTAGACCTGAAACTCAAAGGTTAAATGGCAGCGAGAGCACATCGCAGGGTCTGACTCCATTTCACTGTGTTATTAATTCTCAACACACTCACTGTGATAAGCACATTCAGAGTGTTTTTGCCCTTTTGCCTCTACCTGCCAAAACAACACACGTTACTTCCACCAGCAAAATTCTGCTCAGTGGCAGCCTGAGAGAGCAGTAAAGACTTGAAGAGCAACCCTGAGTTACAGAAAAACATCTCCATCACACACAAACATATTACTTTTTTCTTTCTTTTTTTAAGAATTTGAGCAAAACATGTTCAGCATGAGGCCCTCTGCGGAGTGATTGTTATCACTGCTGCCATCAAGCTGTCAGTCTTTCCTTCAAGGTTTAATCCTCACCCTCATCACCCTTTCCAGCCCCAGTGTCCCTCCTGCAGTCCCCTGGTGGTGCGTTGTGTGACAGCTGCTGCCCTCTTTGGCGGTGGTAAAATGAATAGATTATGAGCAGTAATTAGGTATACAGCAGAATCAATGTGCTCTGGGGCAAGGCCTGGGGCTGGTGGTAGGAGGCAGGGGGTTATAGGGTAGAGGGCTATGTGTGTGAGAGAGAGAGAGAGAGAGAGAGAGAGGAGAGAGGAGAAAGGAAGGAGCAGCAGCAGGGGAGTCAGGAAGAAGCCAATGGGGGCTGATGGTTGAAAAAGGTGGGGTGGGATTTACAAACCAAAAGGGGAGAATCCTGGCTTTGGTGCGACTCTGGATTACTGATTGCTGGAGGCTTGTTAAAGGATAACTCTTATTACAATGTGAGTCTTATTTTAATAGTTTTGTCCATCATTCCTATTGACAATAAACATATTGTACACACCAGGTTATAAGGTATGGTGAAAAAGCTAAAAAGAAGATTGAAAATTGCAAAACGTTCAAATGTAAAAAACAATGTGAAAGAAACAAGACTTGTAGCAGGCAACATCCCTTCAAAATAGTTAGTCATGCAAACATAACTTCAAGCTTAACAGATTTTGGGAAATATCAGAGAGAGAGCAATGCCACCATTATAAAAAGACGCAATAATAACCTAAAAAATCAACTACCAAAGCATTGTACAAAACAACAATCAGTATGGTCTATCAGATCTGAGGGTTGTATAACAATCCTTCCTGTGCTTTCATTTGATGTGCACTTTATATTAGAGGAGGACAGTGGACAGCATTAATGAAATAAACACTTTGAGGGAGGGGAAGATGTTTTTAAAGGAACAACAAATGAAAAGGACAATGGTGAGCGGGATGTTGGGTGAAGGAGGAGGCTGGGAGGTGAGAGAGAGAGAGAGAGACAGAGAGAGAGAGAGAGAGAGAGAGAAAGAGGTGATAGTGTGTTATATCCATCCCCAGCCCAGGATATGCCCTCCAGTAATGCATCTTACTCACTTTTTTAGTGGCAGAGTGCTGGGTGACCTGCCTGTGATCTCCTCCATAATTAACATATGCTTGTTAGTCAAGGTTGGTTAGATGCTCACACACACACACACACACACACACACACACACACACACACACACACACACACACACACACACACACACACACAAATCTGCTTTTCACACGGGTACTAGAGAGGAATGAGGCAGACACTCTGAGCCATGTAACAAGAAGCACATCCATACGGGCTAGGTTTTACATGAAATCACTGTCTGTCGCTTTGACCACATTACCATACGTGTTAATTTCCGCAATCTTCCGCATTTTGTCTGAGCTCAAATAACACTTATCAGCCTCAATGCCTTGGGTAGATCTGATCAAATTTGCTCTGAAAATGACTCCAGACCACTTTAATAGGGTCATGAATATGAAGTGCTGAATGCACACGTGTCTTATTTGTTCAATCTCTCCCAACCTCATTTGGACATAATGAAGACATGGCCCTACTTCTGATTATTCCCTCCATTTCCCAGGGCTCTTGACCTCTCTGTGAAAAGATAAATAGAATCTCCTTAACCTATCAGGATAACAGATGAGAATCAGTGTGTATCTTTATGCCAATTTACTCTCCTCCAGACAATCCAAAATTGTGACAAAGTGTTTTACCACAATAGGTACTTTATCAGTCATCTGTGAGGTTTTCTTTCAAACCATATTTAACTTCAAATACTACACCTTTTACACTCTAAAGCACAGATAAAGGAGTAAATGTTGTCATGGGTCAGAAAGAGGAAAACAAGGAGACAGAAACAGAGAGAAGGAAGAAAAAGTGTGAGCATCCATGTGTGGTGCTGCAGCTGCATGTTTATATGTGTGTGCATGAAAGGGGTGTGCATGCTGTCTGGTTATGTAGAGGTGTCTAGTGTGTGTGTGTGTGTGTGTGTGTGTGTGTTTGCTCTCAAAGCATCTCAATGACATCAAAGTGCTGTGCAAACTGAGCCCCTGGCAGCTCTTTAGAATCCCATCTCCCCTCTCTGTTTAAAGCAGGCAAGAGAGAAAAGACCCACACTAATAAAAGAGGTGTTATTCAAAAGAGGAATAGACTGCTCAAATGTGTGTCATGTTTGTGTGTGCGCGTGTCTGAGAGACAGAAATAGGTGGAAGAAATAAAAAAAGAAAGAGAGGAAAATGGGTGAAAGATGACAAAGAGAAGAGAAGAGAAAGATAGTAAGAGTGTGAATGAGAGCAAAAAAAGAGGGCATAAGGAGCAAATAGGGGAGCAAAGCAGAAAAAAGCAAGGGAGTCAATGTTTCCCTAAAGCCTAGCTCTTTTCACACGGCTCTTCATTGCTCATTTCTCCTTGTGATGCTGACACAAAAGGTGAAGCGATTGTATAATCAAACAAAGCACAGGCTAGAAATCTCACATTTTATCTGTTTTGTTCCGAGCCAAAGGTTGTTCTGAATGCTGTCAGTGATGGTTTTATCCTTAAAGAGAGCAGGAATGAAGAGAGGAAAGAAAAGATAAA
This sequence comes from Sander lucioperca, assembly GCF_008315115.2. Lineage (NCBI taxonomy): Eukaryota > Metazoa > Chordata > Actinopteri > Perciformes > Percidae > Sander > Sander lucioperca. The sequence continues at coordinate 30,166,990 of NC_050175.1, forward strand.
AGGCTGTTATCGTGAATAATTTGGGTTTGGGCCGGTCAAACACTAACCTGCATGAAAAGCAGTCCCTCTGTGAATTAATTGTCTTCATCAGGATGAAAACGCAGCATATCTGGGAAATAAAACACATTCCTCCTCTGAGTGCAGTATTCATTATGACCATTTATAATTCATTGTTTGTGTCTTCATCATGTGATATAGTTTCTCTCCTTTTCTTTTAATGGCTTCCAATCCTTTGCATAACCTGACAAGTTTCCTGATAAATGCGCTGAGCATGTATAAAATGCGGCCTTTTTTTTTTTTCTTCTCTTAACGGCTCTCTGACTTGAGAGGCAGTGAGCGAGAAATCGAAACCATGAGACAAGAGGAAAGAGTGCAGAAGGAAAAAAGCCCAGTTCAACTGACGTTGTAAAATAAAATACTTTGTAAAAGGGAAATAAATGCTGCAGTGAGTAGAAGATTCATGCGCTCAAATAAACTGGGGCTTTTGAATTTTTAATTGGAGCGGCCCTAATTATGGCCATCAGACAGTACTTCTAAACACACTCGCTGCACTTTCTCCCCATTGCTCTTTCCCCCAGCCTCTCCAGTTTGGCTGTGGACGAGTCCTCAGTCCGGGTGTATTTTTCCATGGCATTAATATTTGATGAAAATGGGCCAGGCTGCATCAGCTGCTCATCGCCACTAAGAACATGGCCTCCATTATGAGCCCTGTGCTTCCTCTCTGCCGTGTACATTAGCAAGATGACAGAATGCTACAGAAGGCACGGATGGATGGGAGGTGTGAATGCACGTGCGGGTTAAAGTATTGGTTGTGCGCGTGAATGTGCGTGTGTGTGCGAGTGCTGCCTCGTCAACCATCCCTGTCGATTGATACTATTAGATGTTGAGAAACATGGGTGTGAGCTATAATTGAGCTGACACTAATAATGAAAGCAGATACTGTCTGGAAGCCCTTGGCAATATGCTAAAGATATTGATGCCCCTAATAATTCAGGGGCTCGACAGAGTGGAGAATATATATATTTTTTTCAGATCTTGCACAGGAAGCAAGGAAATAAGATTTAAAATGGCTCTAAAATGCAGTGAAGCTCCATCTTTTAAAACTTTTTCTGGTCCAGTATTCAGTTATTATGAATCATGAATGACAAACGCACAAGGACGTTCAGATTACAGAATGTTGGAGTTTCAGATTAGAGTATGCTGGGAAATTGCTTCTCCTTTTATTGAAGTAATATTGTATTGTAGTTAGTTAGTAAGAACTAAATGCTGGACCTATTTGATTTGACAGGGCAGGTAGTTGGCCCTGTCTCTCTTACACACACACACACACACACACACACACACACACACACACACACACACACACACACACACACACACACACACACACACACACACACACACACACACACACACACGTTTTGTTTCCATGTATCATTCACAGGGGAATGTAGGAGGCCAATGTTAGGGATCGTAAGTTTGTATTGAGCCTTAGTTAAGGACCTCCATAATGGCCAACTCAACCTTGGGGGTCCCTGGGGGTGATATGAGTGTGTGTGGTTGTGCATGTGTGTGTATGTTTGTAAGGACAAGGGGGGTTGACCTCATAATCTGAAGATAAGGTAAAAGTTCCAGTGGATCAGAGGAATAGAGTTAGAAAAGATAGATTTATAGGTTTGAAACATCTTTCTGTCATACAGATGCATTAATATTTATGTATAATGTCATATCTACAAAAATAACGAACATGGAACATGTGGCTATTTGGTGGCCACACACAGTTTAAATTATCCATACACTACACCCGACTGAAACACATTTAACATTTTCCATGTCAGTAGCTCACAAAATCCACAGCTTGCATTTTCCTCTTACAGCGTTTCTCATTAATCACTTAAATTATTCACAGGGCCAGAATCAGTCACAGTC